>NC_042969.1:88155613-88179906 GCF_901001165.1 Salmo trutta | reverse complement strand
CAGAAACAACCCCCAGCCCCTACTGTCCAGAAACAACCCCTAGCCCCTACTGTCCAGAAACAACCCCTACTGTCCAGAAAAACCCCTAGCCCTTACTGTCCAGAAACAACCCTAGCCCCTACTGTCCAGAAAACAATCCCTAGTCCCTACTGTCCAGAAACAACCCCTAGCCCCTACTGTCCAGAAACAACCCTAGCCCTACTGTCCAGAAACAACCCCTAGCCCTTACTGTCCAGAAACAACCCCTAGCCCCTACTGTCCAGAAACAACCCCTAGCCCCTACTGTCCAGAAACAACCCCTAGCCCCTACTGTCCAGACACAACCCCTAGCCCTACTGTCCAGAAACAACCCCTAGCCCCTACTGTCCAGAAACAACCCCTAGCCCCTACTGGTCCAGAAACAACCCCCTACTGTTCAGGACAGAAACAAACCCCTAGCCCCTACTGTCCAGAAACAACCCCTAGCCCCTACTGTCCAGAAACAACCCCTAACCCCCTACTGTCCAGAAACAACCCCTAGCCCTTACTGTCCAGAAACAACCCCTAGCCCCTACTGTCCAGAAACAACCCTAGTCCCTACTGTCCAGAAACAACCCCTAGCCCCTACTGTCCAGAAACAACCCCTAGCCCCTACTGTCCAGAAACAACCCCTAGCCCCTACTGTCCAGACACAACCCCTAGCCCCTACTGTCCAGAAACAACCCCTAGCCCCTACTGTCCAGAAACAACCCCTAGCCCCTACTGTCCAGAAAACAACCCCTAGCCCCTACTGTCCAGAAACAACCCCTAGCCCCTACTGTCCAGAAACAACCCCTAGCCCCTTCTCCAGAAACAACCCCTAGCCCTACTGTCCAAAACAACCCCTAGTCCCTACTGTCCAGAAACAACCCCTAGCCCTACTGTCCAGAAACAACCCCTAGTCCCTACTGTCCAGACACAACCCCTAGTCCCTACTGTCCAGAAACAACCCCTAGCCCCTACTGTCCAGAAACAACCCCCTACTGTTCAGAAACAACCCCTAGCCCCTACTGTCCAGAAACAACCCCCTACTGTTCAGAAACAACCCCTAGCCCCTACTGTCCAGAAACAACCCCTAGCCCCTACTGTCCAGAAACAACCCCTAGCCCCTACTGTCCAGAAACAACCCCTAGCCCTTACTGTCCAGAAACAACCCCTAGCCCCTACTGTCCAAAACAACCCTAGCCCTACTGTCCAGACAACCCCTACCCTACTGTCCAGAAACAACCCCTAGCCCCTACTGTCCAGAAACAACCCCTAGCCCCTACTGTCCAGAAACAACCCCTAGCCCCTACTGTCCAGAAACAACCCCTAGCCCCTACTGTCCAGAAACAACCCCTAGCCCCTACTGTCCAGAACAACCCCTAGCCCCTACTGTCCAGAACAACCCCTAGCCCCTACTGTCAGAAACAACCCCTAGCCCCTACTGTCCAGAAACAACCCCTAGCCCTACTGTCCAGAAACAAACCCCTAGCCCCTACTGTCCAGAAACAACCCCTAACCCCTACTGTCCAGAAACAACCCCTAGCCCTACTGTCCAGAAACACCCTAGCCCCTACTGTCCAGAAACAACCCCTAGCCCCTACTGTCCAGAAACAACCCCTAGCCCCTACTGTCCAGAAACAACCCCTAGCCCTTCTGTCCAGAAACAACCCCTAACCCCTACTGTCCAGAAACAACCCCTAGCCCCTACTGTCCAGAAACAACCCCTAGCCCTTACTGTCCAGAACAACCCCTAGCCCTACTGTCCAGAAACAACCCCTAGCCCCTACTGTCCAGAAACAACCCCTAGTCCCTACTGTCCAGAAACAACCCCTAGCCCCTACTGTCCAGAAACAACCCCTAGCCCCTACTGTCCAGAAACAACCCCTAGCCCCTACTGTCCAGAAACAACCCCTAGTCCCTACTGTCCAGAAACAACCCCTACCCTACTGTCCAGAAACAACCCCTAGCCCCTACTGTCCAAAACAACCCCTAGCCCTACTGTCCAGAACAACCCCTAACCCTACTGTCAGAAACAACCCCTAGCCCCTACTGTCCAGAAACACCCCTAGCCCCTACTGTCCAGAAACAACCCCTAGCCCCTACTGTCCAGACACAACCCCTAGCCCCTACTGTCCAGAAACAACCCCTAGCCCCTACTGTCCAGAAACAACCCCTAGCCCTACTGTCCAGAAACAACCCCTAGCCCCTACTGTCCAGAAACAACCCCTAGCCCCTACTGTCCAGAACAACCCTAGCCCTACTGTCCAGAAACAACCCCTAGCCCCTACTGTCCAGAAACAACCCCCTACTGTTCAGAAACAACCCCTAGCCCCTACTGTCCAGAAACAACCCCTAGTCCCTACTGTCCAGAAACAACCCCTAGCCCCTACTGTCCAGAAACAACCCCTAGTCCCCTACTGTCCAGAAACAACCCCTAGCCCTACTGTCCAGAAACAACCCCTAGCCCTACTGTCCAGAAACAACCCCTAGCCCTACTGTCCAGAAACAACCCCTAGCCCTACTGTCCAGAAACAACCCCTAGCCCCTACTGTCCAGAAACAACCCCTAGCCCCTACTGTCCAGAAACAACCCCTAGCCCTACTGTCCAGAAACAACCCCTACTGTCCAGAAACAACCCCTAGCCCTACTGTCCAGAAACAACCCCTAGCCCCTACTGTCCAGAAACAATCCCTAGTCCCTACTGTCCAGAAACAACCCCTAGCCCCTACTGTCCAGAAACAACCCCTAGCCCTACTGTCCAGAAACAACCCTAGCCCTTACTGTCCAGAAACAACCCCTAGCCCCTACTGTCCAGAAACAACCCCTAGCCCCTACTGTCCAGAAACAACCCCTAGCCCCTACTGTCCAGAAACAGCCCCTACTGTCCAGAAACAACCCCTAGCCCCTACTGTCCAGAAACAACCCCTAGTCCCTACTGTCCAGAAACAAACCCTAGTCCCTACCAGAAACAACCCCTCCCTACTGTCCAGAAACAACCCTAGCCCCTACTGTCCAGAAACAACCCCTAGCCCCTACTGTCCAGAAACAACCCCTAGCCCTTACTGTCCAGAAACAACCCCTAGCCCCTACTGTCCAGAAACAACCCCTAGCCCTTACTGTCCAGAACCAACCCCTAGCCCCTACTGTCCAGAAACAACCCCTAGCCCCTACTGTCCAGAAACAACCCCTAGCACTTACTGTCCAGAACCAACCCCTAGCCCCTACTGTCCAGAAACAACCCCTAGCCCTTACTGTCCAGAACCAACCCCTAGCCCCTACTGTCCAGAAACAACCCCTAGCCCCTACTGTCCAGAAACAACCCCTAACCCCTACTGTTCAGAAACAACCCCTAGCCCCTACTGTCCAGAAACAACCCCTAGTCCCTACTGTCCAGAAACAACCCCTAGCCCCTACTGTCCAGAAACAACCCCTAGCCCTACTGTCCAGAAACAACCCTAGCCCCTACTGTCCAGAAACAACCCCTACTGTCCAGAAACAACCCCTAGCCCCTACTGTCCAGAAACAACCCCTAGTCCCTACTGTCCAGAATCAAACCCTAGTCCCTACTGTCCAGAAACAACCCCTAGCCCCTACTGTCCAGACACAACCCCTAGCCCCTACTGTCCAGAACAACCCCTAGCCCCTACTGTCCAGAAACAACCCCTAGCCCTTACTGTCCAGAAACAACCCCTAGCCCCTACTGTCCAGAAACAACCCCTAGCCCTTACTGTCCAGAACCAACCCCTAGCCCCTACTGTCCAGAAACAACCCCTAGCCCCTACTGTCCAGAAACAACCCCCTACTGTTCAGAAACAAACCCCTAGCCCCTACTGTCCAGAAACAACCCCTAGTCCCTACTGTCCAGAAACAACCCCTAGACCCTACTGTCCAGAAACAACCCCTAGTCCCTACTGTCCAGAAACAACCCCTAGCCCCTACTGTCCAGAAACAACCCCTAGCCCCTACTGTCCAGAAACAACCCCTAGCCCCTACTGTCCAGAAACAACCCCTAGCCCTTACTGTCCAGAAACCACCCCTAGCCCCTACTGTCCACACCCTAGCCCCTACTGTCCAGAAACAACCCCTAGCCCCTACTGTCCAGAAACAACCCCTACTGTCCAGAAACAACCCCTAGCCCTTACTGTCCAGAAACAACCCCTAGCCCCTACTGTCCAGAAACAATCCCTAGTCCCTACTGTCCAGAAACAACCCCTAGCCCCTACTGTCCAGAAACAACCCTAGCCCCTACTGTCCAGAAACACCCCTAGCCTTACTGTCCAGAAGAACAACCCCTAGCCCTACTGTCCAGAAACAACCCCTATGCCCTACTGTCCAGAACAACCCCTAGCCCCTACTGTCCAGACACAACCCCTAGCCCCTACTGTCCAGAAACAACCCCTAGCCCCTACTGTCCAGAAACAACCCCTAGCCCCTACTGTCCAGAAACAACCCCCTACTGTTCAGAAACAACCCCTAGCCCCTACTGTCCAGAACAACCCCCTAGCCCCTACTGTCCAGAAACCACCCCCCTAGCCCCTACTGTCCAGAAACAACCCCTAGCCCTTACTGTCCAGAAACAACCCCTAGCCCCTACTGTCCAGAAACAACCCCTAGTCCCTACTGTCCAGAAACAACCCCTAGCCCCTACTGTCCAGAAACAACCCCCTAGCCCCTACTGTCCAGAAACAACCCCTAGCCCCTACTGTCCAGACACAACCCCTAGCCCCTACTGTCCAGAAACAAACCCTAGCCCCTACTGTCCAGAAACAACCCCTAGCCCCTACTGTCCAGAAACAACCCCTAGCCCCTACTGTCCAGAAACAACCCTAGCCCCTACTGTCCAGAAACAACCCCTAGCCCCTACTGTCCAGAAACAACCCCTAGCCCTTACTGTCCAGAAACAACCCCTAGTCCCTACTGTCCAGAAACAACCCCTAGCCCCTACTGTCCAGAAACAACCCCTAGTCCCTACTGTCCAGACACAACCCCTAGTCCCTACTGTCCAGAAACAACCCCTAGCCCTACTGTCCAGAAACAACCCCCTACTGTTCAGAAACAACCCCTAGCCCCTACTGTCCAGAAACAACCCCCTACTGTTCAGAAACAACCCCTAGCCCCTACTGTCCAGAAACAACCCCTAGCCCCTACTGTCCAGAAACAACCCCTAGCCCCTACTGTCCAGAAACAACCCCTAGCCCTTACTGTCCAGAAACAACCCTAGCCCCTACTGTCCAGAACAACCCCCTAGTCCCTACTGTCCAGAAACAACCCCTAGCCCCTACTGTCCAGAAACAACCCCTAGCCCCTACTGTCCAGAAACAACCCTAGCCCCTACTGTCCAGACACAACCCCTAGCCCCTACTGTCCAGAAACAACCCCTAGCCCCTACTGTCCAGAAACAACCCCTAGCCCTACTGTCCAGAAACAACCCCTAGCCCCTACTGTCCAGAAACAACCCCTAGCCCCTACTGTCCAGAAAACAACCCCTAGCCCCTACTGTCCAGAAACAACCCCTAGCCCTTACTGTCCAGAAACAACCCCTAGCCCCTACTGTCCAGAAACAACCCCTAACCCCTACTGTCCAGAAACAACCCCTAGCCCCTACTTTCCAGAAACAAACCCCTAGTCCCTACTGTCCAGAAACAACCCCTAGCCCCTACTGTCCAGAAACAACCCCTAGCCCCAACTGTCCAGAAACAACCCCTAGCCCTTACTGTCCAGAAACAACCCCTAACCCCTACTGTCCAGAAACACCCCTAGCCCCTACTGTCCAGAAACAACCCCTAGCCCTTACTGTCCAGAAACAACCCCCTAGCCCCTACTGTCCAGAAACAACCCCTAGCCCTTACTGTCCAGAAACAACCCCTAGCCCCTACTGTCCAGAAACAACCCCTAGCCCTTACTGTCCAGAACCAACCCCTAGCCCCTACTGTCCAGAAACAACCCCTAGCCCCTACTGTCCAGAAACAACCCCTAGCCCTTACTGTCCAGAACAACCCCTAGCCCTACTGTCCAGAAACAACCCCTAGCCCTTACTGTCCAGAACCAACCCCTAGCCCCTACTGTCCAGAAACAACCCCTAGCCCCTACTGTCCAGAAACAACCCCTAACCCCTACTGTTCAGAAACAACCCCTAAGCCCCTACTGTCCAGAAACAACCCCTAGCCCCTACTGTCCAGAAACAACCCCTAGCCCCTACTGTCCAGAAACAACCCCTAGCCCCTACTGTCCAGAAACAACCCCTAGCCCCTACTGTCCAGAAACAACCCCTACTGCCCCTACTGTCCAGAAACAACCCCTACTGTCCAGAAACAACCCCTAGCCCCTACTGTCCAGAAACAACCCCTAGTCCCTACTGTCCAGAAACAAACCCTAGTCCCTACTGTCCAGAAACAACCCCTAGCCCTACTGTCCAGACACAACCCCTAGCCCCTACTGTCCAGAAACAACCCCTAGCCCCTACTGTCCAGAAACAACCCCTAGCCCTACTGTCCAGAAACAACCCCTAGCCCCTACTGTCCAGAAACAACCCCTAGCCCTTACTGTCCAGAACCAACCCCTAGCCCCTACTGTCCAGAAACAACCCCTAGCCCCTACTGTCCAGAAACAACCCCCCTACTGTTCAGAAACAACCCCTAGCCCCTACTGTCCAGAAACAACCCCTAGTCCCTACTGTCCAGAAACAACCCCTAGCCCTACTGTCCAGAAAAAACCCCTAGTCCCTACTGTCCAGAAACAACCCCCTAGCCCCTACTGTCCAGAAAACAACCCCTAGTCCCCTTACTGTCCAGAAACACAAACCCCTAGCCCCTACTGTCCAGAAACAACCCCTAGCCCTTACTGTCCAGAAACAACCCCTAGCCCCTACTGTCCAGAAACAACCCCTAGCCCCTACTGTCCAGAAACAACCCTAGCCCCCTACCTGTCCAGAAAACCAACCCCTTACTGTCCAGAAACAACCCCTAGCCCTTACTGTCCAGAGAAACAACCCCTAGCCCTACTGTCCAGAACAATCCCTAGTCCCTTACTGTCCAGAAACAACCCCTAGCCCCTACTGTCCAGAAACAACCCCTAGCCCTACTGTCAGAAAACAACCCCTAGCCCTACGTCCAGAAACAACCCCTAGCCCTACTGTCCAGAAACAACCCCTAGCCCCTACTGTCCAGAAAACACCCCTAGCCCCTACTGTCCAGACACAACCCCTAGCCCCTACTGTCCAGAACAACCCTAGCCCTACTGTCCAGAAACAACCCCTAGCCCCTACTGTCCAGAAACAACCCCTACTGTTCAGAACAACCCCTAGCCCCTACTGTCCAGAAACAACCCCTAGCCCCTACTGTCCAGAAACAACCCCTAGCCCTTACTGTCCAGAAACAACCCCTAGCCCCCTACTGTCCAGAAACAACCCCTAGTCCCTACTGTCCAGAAACAACCCCTAGCCCCTACTGTCCAGAAACAACCCCTAGCCCCTACTGTCCAGAAACAACCCCTAGCCCCTACGTCCAGACACAACCCCTAGCCCCTACTGTCAAACAACCCCTAGCCCCTACTGTCCAGAAACAACCCCTAGCCCCTACTGTCCAGAAACAACCCCTAGCCCCTACTGTCCAGAAACAACCCCTAGCCCCTACTGTCCAGAAACACCCCTAGCCCTACTGTCCATAAACAACCCCTAGCCCCTACTGTCCAGAAACAACCCCTAGCCCTTACTGTCCAGAAAACAACCCCTAGTCCCCTACTGTCCAGAAACAACCCCTAGCCCCTACTGGTCCAGAAACACCCCTAGTCCCTACTGTCCAGACATACAACCCCTAGTCCCTACTGTCCAGAAACACCCCTAGCCCCTACTGTCCAAAAACAACCCCCTACTGTTTCACGAAACAACCCCTAGCCCCTACTGTCCAGAAACAACCCCCTACTGTTCAGAAAACAACCCCTAGCCCCTACTGTCCAGAAAACAACCCCTAGCCCCTACTGTCCAGAAACAACCCCTAGCCCCTACTGTCCAGAAACAACCCCTAGCCCTTACTGTCCAGAAACAACCCCTAGCCCCTACTGTCCAGAAACAACCCCTAGTCCTACTGTCCAGAAACAACCCCTAGCCCTACTGTCCCAGAAAACACCCCTAGCCCTACTGTCCAGAAACAACCCCTAGCCCCTACTGTCCAGACACAACCCCTAGCCCCTACTGTCCAGAACAACCCCTAGCCCCTACTGTCCAGAAACAACCCCTAGCCCCTACTGTCCAGAAACAACCCCTAGCCCCTACTGTCCAGAAACAACCCCTAGCCCCTACTGTCCAGAAACAACCCCTAGCCCCTACTGTCCAGAAACAACCCCTAGCCCCTTACTGTCCCGAGAACAACCCCTAGCCCCTACTGTCCAGAAAACCCAACCCCTACTGCCAACCCCCTACTGTCCAGAAACAACCCCTAACCCCTACTGTCCAGAAACAACCCTAGCCCTACTGTCCAGAAACAAACCCCTAGTCCCCTACTGTCCAGAAACAACCCCTAGCCCCTACTGTCCAGAAACAACCTCCTAGCCCCCTACTGTCCAGAAACACCCCTAGCCCTACTGTCCAGAAACAACCCCTAGCCCCTACTGTCCAGACACAACCCCTAGCCCCTACTGTCCAGAAACAACCCCTAGCCCCTACTGTCCAGAAACAACCCCTAGCCCCTACTGTCCAGAAACAACCCCTAGCCCCTACTGTCCGAAGAACAACCCCTAGCCCCTACTGTCCAGAAACAACCCCTAGCCCCTACTGTCCAGAAACAACCCCTAGCCCTTACTGTCCAGAAACAACCCCTAGCCCCTACTGTCCAGAAACAACCCCTAACCCCTACTGTCCAGAAACAACCCCTAGCCCCTACTGTCCAGAAACAACCCCTAGTCCCTACTGTCCAGAAAACAACCCCTAGCCCCTACTGTCCAGAAACAACCCCTAGCCCCAACTGTCCAGAAACAACCCCTAGCCCTTACTGTCCAGAAACAACCCCTAACCCCTACTGTCCAGAAACAACCCCTAGCCCCTACTGTCCAGAAACAACCCCTAACCCTTACTGTCCAGAAACAACCCCTAGCCCCTACTGTCCAGAAACAACCCCTAGCCCTTACTGTCCAGAAACAACCCCTAACCCCTACTGTCCAGAAACAACCCCTACTGTCCCAGAAACAACCCACTAGCCCCTCTGTCCAGAAACACCCCCAGCCCTTAGCTGTCCAGAAACAACCCGAGCCCTTACTGTCCAGAAACACCCCTAGCCCTTACTGTCCAGAAGACAACCCCTAGCCACTACTGTCCAGAAACAACCCCTAGCCCCTACTGTCCAGAAACAACCCCTAGCCCCTACTGTCCAGAACAACCCCTAGCCCCTACTGTCCAGAAACAACCCCTAGCCCTTACTGTCCAGAAACAACCCCTAGCCCCTACTGTCCAGAAAACAACCCCCAGCCCCTACTGTCCAGAAACAACCACCCTAGCCCCTACTGTCCAGAAACAACCCCTAGCCCTTACTGTCCAGAAACAACCCCTAGCCCCTACTGTCCAGAAACAACCCTAGCCCCTACTGTCCAGAAACAACGCCAGCCCTACTGTCCAGAAACAACCCCTAGCCCCTACTATCAGAAACAAACCCCCAGCCCCTACTGTCCAGAAACAACCCCTAGCCCCTACTGTCCAGAAACAACCCCTAGCCCCTACTGTCCAGAAACAACCCCTAGCCCCTACTGTCCAGAAACAACCCCTAGCCCCTACTGTCCAGAAACAACCCCTAGCCCCTACTGTCCAGAAACAACCCCCAGCCCCTACTGTCCAGAAACAACCCCTAGTCCCTACTGTCCAGAAACAACCCCCAGCCCCTACTGTCCAGAAACAACCCCTAGCCCCTACTGTCCAGAAACAACCCCTAGCCCCTACTGTCCAGAAACAACCCCCAGCCCCTACTGTCCAGAAACAACCCTAGCCCCTACTGTCCAGAAACAACCCCCTACTGTCCAGAAACAACCCCTAGCCCCTACTGTCCAGAAACAACCCCTAGCCCCTACTGTCCAGAAACAACCCCTGGACAGTCTTTCTTGCTGTCTTTCTTTCCTTGCATTGATGATAATGTTGTTCGTCGTTATATCATATACTAAGCATTTTAACAATTGAATTACACATTGACCTTGATCCTGTGAAATTCCTGGATATTGCTGTCAGACTCTATTTAGTGTGGAGCTCTGGGAAGTGGACTGTGACCTCATAACATTTAGTGTGAAGCTCTGGGAAGTGGACTGTGACCTCATAACATTTAGTGTGAAGCTCTGGGAAGTGGACTGTGACCTCATAACATTTAGTGTGAAGCTCTGGGAAGTGGACTGTGACCTCATAACATTTTTGTGTTTGGATTGACAATGATTTAACTTGTTAAGAAGCTAAGTAGCCTTTTTTTTTAAATAGAAAGATCTTGCCTCTCTCTAGTCAGCAGGAAGCACATTGTGCTTTCTATCTGTTCTTGATTATGGTAATACATAGTCTTAAACCCCTGGATGCCGTTTATGAGCTCCCTTCGTTTTATCACAGGAGACAGTTTTAGGACTGCATTCTTTACCAAAAAGTGGTCTGGACCTCTTTTAAAGTCATGCAGATCAATCACATCATTACATTATGTTTGTTTACAAAGCCCTGCTCCATAAGCAGGACTTATAGACTTACCTAACATCATTGTTAAGATTTAACCTGTTATCAAACCCGTTCACAGGTTAAAGTTGAAAACTCCTTTGGCGTCTACAGAGTTAGGTTAACTCCCTTGCACCCTATGTTTGGAATACGTCACACCCTGATCTGTTTCACGTGTCTTTGTGCTTGTCTCCACCCCGCTCCAGGTGTCGCCCATCTTCCCCATTATCCCCTGTGTATTTATACCTGTGTTCTCTGTTTGTCTGTTGCCAGTTCGTCTTGTCAGGTCTTATTAGCGTTCTTTCTCGCTTTCCTGTTTCTCTAGTTCTGTTTCCTAGTTTTTCCCGGTTCTGACCATTCTGCCTGCCCTGACCCTGACCCCGAGCCTGTCTGCCGTCCTGTACCTGACTGACTCTGACCCGATTACGAACCTCTGCCTGTCCTCGACCTGTCCTTTGCCTGCCCCGTGTTTCTAATTAATCATCTGAGAACTGTACTATCTGCATCTGGGTCATATCCTGAGTCGTGATTGAAAAATCTACAAAATCTGTTTTAATTGGATGCTTTGAAGACCCTAGGGCAATTCATACAGCTGAAAGAGGATTTTTATCATGAAGACTGTGTTTGTTTTAATTGACTGTTTTGTATCTTAATGTGTATATTGTCTATATTTATGTTTATCTATACTTGCCTGTTGTATATGTGCTTGTTTTTGTATTGTGCTGGGCTGGGTTCATTTGTAAAAAAGACTTTAGTCTCAATATCTTCAATAGGTCATATGATTGAGTGTAGTCTGGCCCAGGAGTGTGAAGGTGAACGGAAAGGCTCTGGAGCAACGAACCGCCCTTGCTGTCTCTGCCTGGCCGGTTCCCCTCTCTCCACTGGGATTCTCTGCCTCTAACCTTATTACAGGGGCTGAGTCACTGGCTTAGTGGTGCTCTTCCATGCCGTCCCTAGGAGGGGTGCGTCACTTGAGTGGGTTGAGTCACTGACGTGGTCTTCCTGTCTGGGTTGGCGCACCCCCTTGGGTTGTGCCGTGGCAGAGATCTTTGTGGGCTATACTCGGCCTTGTCTCAGGCCTTGTCTCAGGATGGTAAGTTGGTGGTTGAAGATATCCCTCTAGTGGTGTGGGGGTTGTGCTTTGGCAAAGTGGGTGAGCTTATATCTTGCCTGTTTGGCCCTGTCCGGGGGTATCGTCGGATGGGGCCACAGTGTCTCCTGACCCCTCCTGTCTCAGCCTCCAGTATTTATGCTGCAGTAGTTTATGTGTTGGGGGGCTAGGGTCAGTCTGTTATATCTGGAGTATTTCTCCTGTCTTATCCGGTGTCCTGTGTGAATTTAAGTATGCTCTCTCTAATTCTCTCTTTCTCTCTTTCTTTCTTTCTCTCTCTCGGAGGACCTGAGCCCTAGGACCAGACCTCAGGACTACCTGGCATGATGACTCCTTGCTGTCCCCAGACCACCTGGCCATGCTGCTGCTCCAGTTTCAACTGTTCTGCCTGCGGCTATGGAACCCTGACCTGTTCACCGGACATGCTACCTGTCCCAGACCTGCTGTTTTCAACTCTCTAGAGACAGCAGGAGCGGTAGAGATACTCTGAATGATCGGCTATGAAAAGCCAACTGACATTTACTCCTGAGGTGCTGATCTGTTGCACCCTCGACAACCACTGTAATTATTATTATTTGACCCTGCTGGTCATTTATGAACATTTGAACATCTTGGCCATGTTCTGTTATAATCTCCACCCGGCACAGCCAGAAGAGGACTGGCCACCCCTCATAGCCTAGCTCCTCTCTAGGTTTCTTCCTAGGTTTTGGCCTTTCTAGGGAGTTTTTCCTAGCCACCGTGCTTCTACACCTGCATTGCTTGCTGTTTGGGGTTTTAGGCTGGGTTTCTGTACAGCACTTTGAAATATCACAGCTGATGTAAGAAGGGCTATATAAATACATTTGATTTGATTTGAATGTGACTTCCCCGTTGAAATAAAGGTAAATAATATTTTGATACTTGAGTGCAGTCGATATACCAGAACTTGTCATGTAGTGTGTACGATATTACAAATGTAATTATATGAAAATTCTATAATACCACAGAATTCTAAGACGTGTTTGTTATATATGCAGGACAGATCCTGTGGCGGACTGCACCAGCATTGAATAGTCCCCGCGATATGCAACTTTTCAGGGAAGTCAGGAACCAATACAAGCAGACAGTCAGGAAAGCAAAGGCTAGCTTTTTCAAACAGAAATTTGCATCCTGTAGCTCTAACTCCAAAACGTTTTGGGACACTGTAAAGTCCATATAGAATAAGAGCACCTCCTCCCAGCTGCCCACTGCTCTGAGGCTAGGAAACACTGTTACCACTGATAAATCCACTATAATTGAGAATTTCAATAAGCATTTTTCTACAGCTGGCCATGCTTTCCACCTGGCTAACCCTACCCCGGTCAACAGCCCTGCACCCCCCACAGCAACTCACCCAAGCCTCCCCCATTTCTCCTTCACCCAAATCCAGACAGCAGATGTTCTGAAAGAGCTGTAAAACCTGGACCCATACAAATCAGCTGGGCTTGACAATCTGGACCCTCTCTTTCTAAAATTATCCGCTGCCATTGTTGCAACCCCTATTATTTATTTCTAAAGTCTTCGAAAGCCAAGTTAATAAACAGATCACTGACCATTTTGAATCCCACCGTACCTTCTCCCCTATGCAATCTGGTTTCAGAGCTGGTCATCTCCGCTGTGCAGCTGTCAGTCCTGTGCAGCCGCCATCGATAAAAGACAGTACTGTGCAGCCGTCTTCGTTGACCTGGCCATGGCTTTTGACTCTGTCAATCACCGCATTCTTATCGGCAGATGCAATAGCCTTGGTTTCTCAAATGACTGCCTCGCCTGGTTCACCAACTACTTCTCAGATAGAGTTCAGTGTGTCAAAACGGAGGGCCTATTATCCGGACCTCTGGCAGTCTCTATGGGGGTACCACAGGGTTCAATTGTCGGGCCGACTCTTTTCTCTGTATATATCAATGATGTCGCTCTTGCTGCTGGTGATTCTCTGATCCACCTCTACACAGATGACACCATTCTGTATACATCTGGCCCTACTTTGGACACTGTGTTAACTAATCTCCAAACGAGCTTCAATGCCATACAACACTCCTTCCGTGGCCTCCAACATCTCTTAAATGCTAGTAAAACTAAATGCATGCTTTTCAACCGTTCACTGCCCTTACCAGCCCACCCATCCAGCATCACTACTCTGGACGGTTCTGACTTAGAATATGTGGACAACTACAAATACCTAGGTGTCTGGTTAGACTGTAAACTCTCCTTCCAGACTCATATTAAACATCTCCAATCCAAAATTAAATCTAGAATCGGAGTCCTATTTCGCAACAAAGCCTCCTTCAGTCATGCTGCCAAACATACCCTCGTAAAACTGACCATCCTACTGATCCTCGACTTCGGCGATGTCAGTTACAAAATAGCTTACAATACTCTACTCAGCAAACTGGATGCAGTCTATCACAGTGCCATCTGTTTTGTCACCAAAGCCCCATATACCACCCACCACTGTGACCTGCATGCTCTAGTCGGCTGTCCCTCGCTACATATTCGTCGCCAGACCCACTGGCTCCAGGTCATCTATAAGTCTATGCTAGGTAAAGCTCCGCCTTATCTCAGCTCACTGGTCACGATAACAACACCCATCCGTAGCACGCGCTCCAGCAGGTATATCTCACTGGTCATCCCCAAAGCCAACACCTCCTTTGGCTGCCTTTCCTTCCAGTTCTCTGCTGCCAATGACTGGAACGAATTGCAAATATCGCTGAAGCTGGAGACTTAAATTTCCTTCACTAACTTTAAACATCAGCTATCAGAGCAGCTAACCGATTGCTGCAGGTGTACATAGCCCACCCAATCTACCTACCTCATCCCCATATTGTATTTATTTACTTTTCTGCTCTTTTGCACACCAGTATTTCTACTTGCCCATCATCATCTGCACATGTATCACTCCAGTGTTAATTTGCTGAATTGTAATTACTTCGCTACTATGGCCTATTTATTGCCTTACCTCCTCACGCCATTTGCACACACTGTATATAGACTTTATTTTTTCCTATTGTGTTATTGACTGTACGCTTGTTTACTCCATGTGTAACTCTGTGTTGTTGTCTGTGTCGCACTGCTTCGCTTTATCTTGGCCAGGTCGCAATTGTAAATGAGAACTTGTTCTCAACTGGCCTACCTGGTTAAATAAAGGTGAAATAAAAAATGTAAAGAAAATTCTACCTCTTCTTTAAACAGCTCTCTGCTGGCCTGTCTACTGTACCTTCACAAGTAATATAAGGAACATGGATTACATTAAAGCTTGACAACTGAAAGCTATTAACAGAATTACATGTTTTACAAATCTAGTTGTTTTCTTGTGATGCTTGCAGTGTGAAATTAATTATTTGACGCCTCTTTCTCAAATATGACTTGTTTCAACTCTTCGTTTATTATTACCCTGGTTATACATGGCTTTCCTGCACCGACTGCAATTTGGGGAGTTTAAACTGTAAATGTGGAGGAGAACATTGGATAATAAATGTGCTGGTAGCGTTTCCTTCACAAAATAATTTATAATGTCACACATATCGCTGTGTTGAAGAAATGGCTGTGTAGTCTGTCCTGTTTTCACTGCATCCCAACTGTGAAATGACTTTGCTGAATTGCTGATTTGGACTCGTACGGGTTTTTGCTTTAAGTAATCTTCTGTGCCATTCTTTGAAAGTGGATATTTTCTTCAGAAATGTCCAAAACAGGAAAGGCTTTATCCTCAAGATGATTGGGGAAATAGTTACATGTTGGAATAACATCAATACCGGAACTCATTACATTTTTCATAAAACTATATAACTCCTGCTGGGTCCTCAATGTTTGTAGATTATATAGAGATGATGGTTATCAGCCGTAATAATTAAAAGAGTCAAATATAAGACGGTCCACTGGTGTCCTTTATTGCTGTTTATCCCTGAATGACAGATTCCTGAGCTCTATCAGTAGGTCAACCTCTCATTGCCAACTGCTGGAAGATCATTAAAGTGAGATGGGGATACAGGATTTCACATTACAATGGTGACTTTTCATCTTCCACGAGAAACAGGAAGTTCAAGAATATCTGGAGTTGTGGTCCAAATGGTTGGTCTACTGAGCACTGCTGCACATTTACCGCTTGTCACTTTGTAATAATTTGCTTTAAAATAACGTCAAGCCTTTTATGTTTAGAAGTGGAACGCTAAACATTGACGTTTCTAAAAGAACAAGTAATAATCACTTGTATTTTCTCACAAATTACAATTTGGAGAGATGGGCTGTGATCCATGAATCAATCCAAGACCCAACTCCAAGACGCCAACCTTTGGATTAATTGTGACCAAGCTGGGTTTAAGAAAATTGTTTGAAGGCTATGCATAATTAGGGTGATATAAACCTATAGCAACATGATTTGTTTTTGATATATGTTTTTGTCAGGCCAAGCGATTGACCTGATGCATTTTCTGGCACATATCAAGGCTGGCCTTGGGCTGATTTCAATGTGTAGAGGTTCTCCATCACCATGACGATTGGGTTAATATAGGTTGTTAAGAGGTATTTAAAAAAAAAAAAAAATAATTCACCTTTATTTAACTAGGCAAGTCAGTTAAGAACAAATTCTTATTTTCAATGACTGTCTAGGAACAGTTAAACTGCCTTGTTCAGGGGCAGAACAACAGATTTTTACCTTGTCAGCTCAGGGATTTGAACTTGCGACCTTTCAGTTAACTAGTCCGACACTCTAACCACTAGGCTACCTGACACCATGGTATGGGCCATCATTAGGTTAATCTAGGCTGTTAACAGGTATGGATCATCATCATTAGGTTACAGTGGTTAAAAACAAACAGCAAGAGTTGTGGAACAGGGAGGCAAAAGGAAGACACCTTAATAAGATTCAGGAAAAGGTGGGGGTCGGGCGGTCATCAAGCCGAGAGAGAGAAGGAAGGAAAGTGTAATCACAAGGTTGAAACTAGGACACACAAAACTCAAATAGTACAGTTAAATTGGTGGTGAAACATCCGACTGGGAGGCGTGATCATTGTCAGGAGAAGATGGAGACAGTGGAACACGTTCTATTTCAGCGCCAGAAATATGTGAGGGAAAGGGAGCGATTGTTATTAGATTTGTGGAGTAATGAGAGTAAACTTAACAGCCTCGGATTAAGTGAACTGCTGGTAGAAATCACCAGGGGATGTAGTATTTAATTATGTATTTCGTTTCCTTAGCGAGACAAGAATATTGTTTAGGAGTTAAACCGTCCCTGTCTCTGGTCTACACCCCAGTCCAGTTGGTGGCGGTGAAACACCTTAAAGTTGGTTTCCTACTACCATAAAAAAAACAATCCACAGAAGAAGAATACGAAGAAGAAAAAAAAAAAAGAGACAACTGCTGTTTTAGTAAATATCTAAAGTATACCTACCTAGTTGTTACAAACATGGACAACTCTGGAAAAGAGAAGGAAGCCTCGGCTCTGATTGCTGAGGCTGAAAAGAAACTGAAATCGTCTCAGTCGTTTTTTGGGGCGTTGTTTGGGTGAGCATTCCAGCTAACTAGCTAGCTAGTTAGCCCCGGTAGTTAAGCTAATAATCGCAAATGGTACAGTGAGTAAAGTTATAGGTACTGTTTGCTAATTATCTTACTGTTAGCTATTAGTTACCAACTACAATTTAACGTTTTGTTTTTGTCGAAGAAAAAAAAAGTAATCTAGTATTGGTCTACTAACGTTAAGTGCAATTTCCTCATCCAGCTAACAGCAGTTAGCTTAGCTAGTCAACAAAGTAATTTAGCTAGCTAACTTTAGCCTGTTGGACAAAACAAAAAAACGTACTCAAAAACTGTTGAAATTAGGCGATTTTTTTGTACAATTTTTTTGACGTGGACTAAGTTTCATTTCTATATTAGCTGGTAACACATGAGAGTAAAAAGTAAAGCAAACGTATATTTATTTATATTTTATTATTTGGCTCCTTGTTTACTGGTATTCTGCCTAGCAGTACGAACGATGACGTCACCGTTGGTACTCTAATGATGAAATGTTTAAAATAAAACTGCGTTTCCAAAAACATTTCAATGTGGATAACTCGTTCAAAAAGATATTGGAATTTTAATCAATATCCACTTTTATCGTGCAAAAAAAAAGAGGAAAATCTTAAGTATTTTTTTTAATGAAAACAAATAGGAAAGATGCTTAGATTTCTTCTAAGGCTAATATATAAAAAAAGACAGTGATACTGGAATATTGGACTGTAGAGAACATTTCTACCTGTCTCAGCTGAAGTGGGTTGGAAATACTCAGCAGGGTCTCTACTAACCAAATAGGGTTAGTTTTGGAGGGGGGGGGGGGGGGACTGTCACCCAGTAGCATGTTGTTCTCCACGCCCTACATAGCTCCTAATGCAATACACTGTACATGAGATAACCCTCATATTGGCTTGTAGAGAGATGTCAACAAAAGACACAATGATGGACTGGCATACCTGTTAACCTAATGATGATGATGATCCATACCTGTTCACAAGGCCAGCCTTGACATGTGCCCCCAAAAATGCATCAGGTCAATTGCATGGTCTGACCCACAAATGACCCACAAAGAAAATTGTTGAGCTAGTATCCTCGTAAAATCATGTTGCTATTTACATTTTACATTTTAGTCATTTAGCAGACGCTCTTATCCAGAGCGCCTTACAGTAGTGAATGCATACATTTCATACATTTTCTTCCCCGCTATAGGTTTATATCACCCTAATTATGCATAGCCTTCCAACAACTTTCTTAAACCCTGCTTGGTCACAATTAATCCAAAGGTTGGCCTCTTGGAGTTGGATTGATTCATGGATTTTTCTAAAATAAATATTTTTTTATTTTTTTAAACTAGGCAAGTCAGTTAAGAACAAATTCTTATTTTCAATGACGGCCTAGGAACAGTGGGGTAAACTGCCTTGTTCAGGGGCAGAATGACAGATTTTGTACCTTGTCAGCTTGGGGTTTCGATCTTGCAACCTTTCAGTTACTAGTCCAACGCTCTAACCACTAGGCTACGCTGCCGCACAGCCCATCTCTCCAAATTGTAATTTGTGAGAAAATACAAGTGATTATTACTTGTCCTTTTAGAAACGTCACTGTTTAGCGTTCCACTTCCAAACATAAAAGGCTTGACGTTATTTTAAAGCAAATTATTACAAAGTGACAAGCGGTAAATGTGCAGCAGTGCTCAGTAGACCAACCATTTGGACCACAACTCCAGATATTCTTGAACTTCCTGTTTCTCGTGGAAGATGAAAAGTCACCATTGTAATGTGAAATCCTGTATCCCCATGTCACTTTAATGATCTTCCAGCAGTTGGCAATGAGAGGTTGACCTACTGATAGAGCTCAGGAATCTGTCATTCAGGGATAAACAGCAATAAAGGACACCAGTGGACCGTCTTATATTTGACTCTTTTAATTATTACAGCTGATAACCATCATCTCTATATAATCTACAAACATTGAGGACCCAGCAGGAGTTATATAGTTTTATGAAAAATGTAATGAGTTCCGGTATTGATGTTATTCCAACATGTAACTATTTCCCCAATCATCTTGAGGATAAAGCCTTTCCTGTTTTGGACATTTCTGAAGAAAATATCCACTTTCAAAGAATGGCACAGAAGATTACTTAAAGCAAAAACCCGTACGAGTCCAAATCAGCAATTCAGCAAAGTCATTTCACAGTTGGGATGCAGTGAAAACAGGACAGACTACACAGGCATTTCTTCAACACAGCGATATGTGTGACATTATAAATTATTTTGTGAAGGAAACGCTACCAGCACATTTATTATCCAATGTTCTCCTCCACATTTACAGTTTAAACTCCCCAAATTGCAGTCGGTGCAGGAAAGCCATGTATAACCAGGGTAATAATAAACGAAGAGTTGAAACAAGTCATATTTGAGAAAGAGGCGTCAAATAATTAATTTCACACTGCAAGCATCACAAGAAAACAACTAGATTTGTAAAACATGTAATTCTGTTAATAGCTTTCAGTTGTCAAGCTTTAATGTAATCCATGTTCCTTATATTACTTGTGAAGGTACAGTAGACAGGCCAGCAGAGAGCTGTTTAAAGAAGAGGTAGTCTATCCTGCATATATAACAAACACGTCTTTAGAATTCTCTAGTATTATTGCATTTTCAGATAATTGCTCATTAATTGATATCGAACACACTACATGACAAGCTCTGCTGTATCGACTGCACTCAAGTATCAAAATCAAGTCTGGGCTTTACCTTAGACGGTTCCAATAACTTCTGAAGAAGTCTTTCTATCTGGTATTTTTACCAGAAGAAACGGTGGAACAGTACTATGTGCTCTGACAAATACACAAAGAACGACTCATCTGGGTCTAAACGTCTGAAGACAATCAAAACTTCCATCTCCACTTACTAAAGAGGATTATAACATATGAATGATCTTTTGAAGTCACATCCTTAAAGAATAGTGTGTTAATGTCCCTTGTGTATTTTTTATATTTTTTTGGAGAGTCAGGAATTACATAGTCTGTTTTGTGACAGCAGAGACGTTACACCAAATGTGCCCAGAACTAAAGGTTCTCGCTCTACAAGCCAATTTGATGGCTGTTCCATGAATGATGGCTGTCCCATGAATGATGGCTGTCCCATGAATGATGGCTGTCCCATGAATGATGGCTGTCCCATGATGGCTGTCCCATGAATGATGGCTGTCCCATGAATGATGGCTGTCCCATGAATGATGGCTGTCCCACGATGGCTGTCCCACGATGGCTATCCCACGATGGCTGTCCCACGATGGCTGTCCCACGATGGCTGTCCCATGAATGATGGCTGTCCCATGAATGATGGCTGTCCCATGAATGATGGCTGTCCCATGAATGATGGCTGTCCCATGAATGATGGCTGTCCCATGAATGATGGCTGTCCCATGAATGATGGCTGTCCCATGATGGCTGTCCCATGAATGATGGCTGTCCCATGAATGATGGCTGTCCCATGAATGATGGCTGTCCCATGATGGCTGTCCCATGAATGATGGCTGTCCCATGAATGATGGCTGTCCCATGAATGATGGCTGTCCCACGAATGATGGCTGTCCCACGAATGATGGTTGTCCAACGAATGATGGCTGTCCCACGAATGATGGCTGTCCCACGATGGCTGTCCCATGTACAGTGTACTGCATGAGGGGGGTTATGGAGAGGGTGGAGTGAAAAGCCAGCAGCAAGCCGTGCGACACAGTCCCTCTCCAAAATGATCCATACTTGGTTAGTAGAGACCCTACTGAATATTTCCCACCCCACTTTAGCTGAGACGGGTAGAAATGTTCTCTCTACAAGCCAATAAGTTTCCCCATGTACCCTGTATTGCAGTGCAGTGGGTGGAATAAGGAGTCATCAGTACTCTGTATTAAACCAGTTGCCCAGCACAAGAGACCCATTTAAGTTTTGCAGACTCTATTGAGTAATTAAAAAAAAATATATATATATTTCTTTTCAATATAGCCTGTCCTACACAATTAGCTTTCAGCATACCAGTATTAGTGTAAACTTTCAAAGAAACGCTGGTATGAATAATACAATATTCAAAACAAAAAGGCATTAAATTAGCCCCCCCAGTGGTTGACTGCAAAAATGTGTGTTATTCCCAAAGTTAGGAAGTCTTTACATGTTGACTCTTTTTATTTTGAAACATAAATAAATAAAATAGTCTCCGATTGTGCAGCCAGCATAATATTCTACTATTGTCAAATAACTTCAGTCTGTCCATCATCAGCTGATTTCAAAATGATGTCTATGTTACGGTTGTTACATTCTGTTCCCCGATTCACTACTGACCGCCATTTTGTCTTCACACTTTATTGTAAACATCAACGTTGACTGTTTACTCCATGTTTCTCAATCATGTGACTGCCACGCGTTGTTTTAGTTAATAGGTCCAATGATAATTGTCTCATCTCATGCACACATTTCATCTGCTATTCTGACAGTAGGTTTTTTTTGCCAATACAGTCAGTGATATACTTGACGATATTTTAAATATTTTGTGTTACTAGTCCTGATAACACCTGTTTAGTGCCACTGGTTCACTGCTACTCTTCTTCTGTTGATGCAGAGGCTCATCCAAGATGGAGGAGGCCTGTGATATGTACGCCAGGGCAGCCAACATGTACAAGATGGCAAAGAACTGGTGTGGTGAGAACACTGTCTTGTAACCATGGAGAACACTGTCTTGTAACCATGGAGAACAGGTGTGGGGGAACACTGTCTTGTAACCATGGAGAACACTGTCTTGTAGCCATATAGAACTGGTGTGGTGAGAACACTGTCTTGTAACCATGGAGAACAGGTGTGGGGGAACACTGTTGTAACCGTGGAGAACAGGTGTGGGGGGAACACTGTCTTGTAACCATGGAGAACAGGTGTGGGGGGAACACTGTCTTGTAACCATGGAGAACAGGTGTGGGGGGAACACTGTCTTGTAACCATGGAGAACAGGTGTGGGGGGAACACTGTCTTGTAACCATGGAGAACAGGTGTGGGGGGAACACTGTCTTGTAACCAATATAGAACTGGTGTGGTGAGAACACTGTCTTGTAACCATGGAGAACACTGTCTTGTAACCATGGAGAACACTGTCTTGTAGCCATGGAGAACAGGTGTGGGGGGAACACTGTCTTGTAACCATGGAGAACACTGTCTTGTAACCATATAGAACTGGTGTGGGGAGAACACTGTCTTGTAGCCATGGAGAACACTGTCTTGTAGCCATGGAGAACACTGTCTTGTAGCCATGGAGAACACTGTCTTGTAGCCATGGAGAACACTGTCTTGTAGCCATGGAGAACACAGTCTTGTAGCCATGGAGAACACTGTCTTGTAACCATGGAGAACAGGTGTGGGGGAAACACTGTCTTGTAACCATATAGAACTGGTGTGGGGAGAGCACTGTCTTGTAACCATGGAGAACACTGTCTTGTAACCATGGAGAACACTGTCTTGTAGCCTTTGTAGCAGGCTCAAGGGGGTGGGGTTTCCATGTCACCAAGTTCAACGACCAAACACGCACACACAGCACAACTAGAATTCAAATGTGTCATTTTTTAGGTAGATTTGCATACTGAACAGGAAGGAAAGGTGGCCAGACCGTACCTGCTGGAGCGAGTGCTATGGGTGGGTGCTGCTATGGTGACCAGTGAGCTGAGATAAGGCGGGGCTTTACCTAGCAGAGACTTGTAGATGACCTGGAGCCAGTGGGTTTGGCGACGATTATGAAGAGAGGGCCAGCCAACGAGAGCATACAGGTCGCAGTGGTGGGTAGTTTATGGAGCTTTGGTGACAAAACGGATGGCGCTGTGATAGACTGCATCCATACAGAACCAGTTTGGTGAGAACATTGCTCTTTTTAATCCATATAGATGCCTTAATGAGGCCAATGGAATTCCACCAAAACAATGGGAATGAAACGCGTTTTGGAAAGATTCGGCTACGTCACCTCGCCGTAGCTCCGTCGTAGGTAGAATGCGTGTCAGAGAAAACATGAGTGCTGCTAGTTTTAACGACAATGTCGATTTTGGTGCCAAAGAAGGATCTTCATGTAGTATGGCGGTATTTTAGCACGTCTTCAGTGTTATGTCAGCGTTGTGATGGTGGATACAGTGCATTCAAAGTTTTCAGACCCCTTGACTTTTCCCAAATTTGTTACATTACAGGCTAATTCTAAAATTGATTGAATTGTTTTTTTCCCCCTCAGTCTACACACAATACCCCATAATTTTTACGTAAGTATTCAGACCCTTTACTCTGTACTTTGGTGAAGTACCTTTGGCAACGATTACAGCCTCGAGTCTTCTTGGTTATGACACAACAAGCTTGGCACACCTGTATTTGGGGAGTTTCTGCCATTCTTCTCTGCAGATCCTCTCAAGCTCTGTCAGGTTGGATGGGGAACGTTGCTGCACAGCTATTTTCAGGTCTCACCAGAGATGTTAGATCGGGTTCAGGTCCAGGCTCTGGCTGGGCCGCTCAAAGACATTCAGAGACTTGTCCCGAAGCCACCCTTGCGTTGTCTTGGCTGTGTGCTCTGTTCATCTTTGCCTTGATCTGACTAGTCTCCCAGTCCCTACCTTTGGGAAAAACATCCCCACAACATGATGCTACCAGGTTTCCTCCAGACGTGATGCTTGGCTTCAGGCCAAATAGTTCAATCTTGGTTTCTTCAGACCAGAGAATCTTGTTTCTCATGGTCAGAGAGTCTTTAAGGTGCCTTTTGGCAAACTCCAAGCGGGCTGTCATATCTTTTACTCAGGAGTGGCTTCTGTCTGGCCACTCTACCATAAAGGCCTGATTGGTGGAGTGCTGCAGAGATGGTTGTCCTTCTGGAAGGTTCTCCCATCTCCAGAGGAACTCTGTCAGAGTGACCATCGGGTTCTTAATCACCTCCCTGACCAAGGCTCTTCTCCCCCGATTGCTCAGTTTGGCCGGGCAGCCACCTCTAGAAAGTGTCTAGGTGGTTCCAAACT
>NC_042969.1:88085613-88150613 GCF_901001165.1 Salmo trutta | reverse complement strand
GTGAGGGAGGGGCTGTGAGGGTCAGGTGTGAGGGGGGGGACTGTGAGGGGGGGACTGTGAGGGTCAGGTGTGAGGGGGGGGACTGTGAGGGGGGGACTGTGAGGGTCAGGTGTGAGGGGGGGGGACTGTGAGGGGGGGACTGTGAGGGTCAGGCGTGAAGGGGGGGACTGTGAGGGGGGGACTGTGAGGGTCAGGCGTGAAGGGGGGGACTGTGAGGGGGGGGACTGTGAGGGTCAGGTGTGAAGGGGGGGACTGTGAGGGGGGGACTGTGAGGGTCAGGTGTGAGGGGGGGGGGACTGTGAGGGGGGGACTGTGAGGGTCAGGCGTGTCTAAATGTTGTGTCTGTCTGCAGGCTATAGCTCACTATGAACAGGCGGCAGACTACTACAAAGGAGAAGAGTCCACAAGGTAGGAACCGTAGACAATATATCCATTTTTTTGGTGAGTAGTGCATTCCCACTCCTTAACCGGGCAGCTTCATTAAAGAGCTGGAATAGTGTTGGTGGGGTCAAAGGTCAGTGGTCCGGATTCCGACCCACTCCGACATACATGTGCCGGGGTCAGCAGCTTCTACCGCTCTATGGGGTTTTATATCTATGGTGGGAGCTATGGAGAGACAGAAATGTAATGAATAGAGCCGGCGTGACCCCTTACTGTGACCCCTTACTGTGAGCCCTTACTGTGAGCCCTTACTGTGAGCCGGCGTGACCCCTTACTGTGAGCCCTTACTGTGAGCTGGCGTGACCCCTTACTGTGACCCCTTACTGTGACCCCTTACTGTGACCCCTTACTGTGACCCCTTACCGTGACCCCGCGTGACCCCTTACCGTGACCCCTTACTGCGAGCTTATTGAGACCCTGTTTTATTTGGATTCTGTCCTACTGAATCAGACCCTGTTTGATTTGGGTTTTGTCCTACTGAATCAGACCCTGTTTGATTTGGGTTTTGTCCTACTGAATCAGACCCTGTTTGATTTGGGTTTTGTCCTACTGAATCAGACCCTGTTTGATTTGGATTCTGTCCTACTGAATCAGACCCTGTTTGATTTGACTGTATTTGTTTTGTGACTGGTTGTCATAATCTCTCTGTCTCTCTCCCTGTACCTCTACCTCCCTTTTCTCCTTGTTCTCTCAGCTCTGCTAACAAGTGCCTTCTGAAGGTGGCTGTCTATGCAGCTCAGCTGGAGCAGTACCAGAAGGCCATAGAGATCTATGAACAGGTGACAGCTGACTAAACACTGTTGCAGGAGGCAGTTCCTTGTAATTGTTATCGACTGTTAACAATCCTGTTTCGGTCTGTGTGTGTGTTTTTTTTAAGGTTGGGACCAATGCGATGGACAGCACACTGCTAAAGTACAGCGCTAAGGACTACTTCTTCAAGGCAGCTCTCTGCCATTTCTGTGTGGACATGCTCAATGCCAAAGTAAGCCCTAAAACTGACTTCTGTCTGTTTTTGAAATCCTCCATGAGGTTTCTAGGTTTCCTGTCTGACTAAACTGCTCTATCTCCTGCCATCTAGCTGGCCTTGCAGAAGTATGAAGAAATGTTCCCTGCCTTCTCAGATTCTCGTGAATGTAAACTGCTGAAGGTAAGGAAGTAGGTTGTTTCTGATACGGTCTCTGTTTAGTCTTTTCTAACCCCTTCATCTTTACCAAGCTGATTCAACTTTTTGTCTTTTCTCTAAACCTTTCAACTCCAAAATATGTTTTCTAATACGATAAATGTCTTTATTTCTCTGCAGAAACTTCTAGATGCGTGTGAAGAACAGAATGTTGATGTATATACTGATGCAGTGAGTAGAACTCGGTCTTGTTTTGTCTTTATTTGTGAATGAGGAAGTCATTTTACTGATGTCATGAAAAGATAGCAAACGCTGAACCGTCACTAAGGAAGTCCGACATGAGCTAAAACTGGAACTCACAGAGGAAGTCTGACATGAACTAAAACTGGAACTCACAGAGGAAGTCTGACATGAACTAAAACTGGAACTCACAGAGGAAGTCTGACATGAACTAAAACTGGAACTCACAGAGGAAGTCTGACATGAACTAAAACTGGAACTCACAGAGGAAGTCCGACATGAACTAAAACTGGAACTCACAGAGGAAGTCCGACATGAACTAAAACTGGAACTCACAGAGGAAGTCCGACATGAACTAAAACAAGAAACTGAAATCAATTACTAGAAACTGGAAGTTAACTTGTTTTCTTGTCTCACCTCTCTCCCTCCCCATCCGTCTCACCTCTCTCCCTCCCCATCCGTCTCACCTCTCTCCCTCCCCATCCGTCTCACCTCTCTCCCTCCCCATCCGTCTCACCTCTCTCCCTCCCCATCCGTCTCACCTCTCTCCCTCCCCATCCGTCTCACCTCTCTCCCTCCCCATCCTTCTTCTCATCACTCTTTCTCTCTGTCTATCTGTCTCCATCTCCCCTCCTCCATCTCTCTCTCAGGTGAAGGAATATGACACTATCTCCAGGTTGGACCAGTGGCTGACCACTATGCTCCTCCGCATCAAGAAGACCATAGAGGAAGATGAGAGTGACCTGCGTTAATGGTCGTGATGTCACTAGACCCCCCCCCCCTAAACCCCCCCTCAGACCCCCTAAACCCCCCTTCAGACCCCCTATCCCCCCTCATACCCCCTAAACCCCCCTTCAGACCCCCTATCCCCCCTCAGACCCCCTATACCCCCTCAGACCCCCTATACCCCCTCAGACCCCCTAAACCCCCTCAGACCCCCTAAACCCCCTCAGACCCCCTAACCCCCCCCTCAGACCCTAAATCCCCCCTCAGACCCCCTATACACCCCCTCAGACCCCCTATACACCCCCTCAGACCCCCCCAGACCCACTATAACCCCCCCAGACCCCCTAAATCCCCCCTCAGACCCCCTATACACCCCCTAAACCCCCTCAGACCCCCTATACCCCCCTTCAGACCCCCTATACCTCGGCGCTCTATTGTCCCTGTAATCACTCAATGCAAATACAGTGGAGAATCAAATCAAACACTTCCTGAGAGCCCTGGCAGTCAAAGTTTGAGCTGAATAGGATCACCTGTTGAGCAGCGAGAGCCAGCGAGAGCCAGCGAGAGCCAGCAAGAGCCAGCTCCTCATAGCTGGTTGATGCACGGAGTTAAATATGTGCTCTGTTGGGGCAACATTTCTACAGCCTATGCTATGCAATTGCGTGAGAAAACAGTTTTGATGGCCTCTATTAAAAAGAGGAGGATCCTATCAACTTTCTATAGGCGAGGCCTACTATATTTATTTCTCAACTTTCCTATTATTAAGCACATTGCTTTGCCTTACAACCAGAGTAGCCTACTTGGCTGTCATGAAAATGAACCATGGGAAAAGCGTCCTCCATTTGCCGTTGAATACATGCATACAGATGACTTTTTTTATTTAAAAAAAATTGCCCGTTCAGACGATGAATGGGCCATGATAACGGCCCATTCTGATAAAGGCCCATTCTAAATCAGAACTCATTTCACACACATTATTTAGTATTTGTAAAGACCAAATTAAACGGAAAATAGTCTGATGTGAAAATATTATCACTTGGGAATGATACCAAAATTATTATTATTATATAAAAATTCTTCATTAATAAATCATTTATGGTGTAGGCTATATTAAACGGATTTATGAGACTTTTTAAAATGTCGACGTTCCAATAGAAGCACGACAACGATGGTCCTGGTTCAGTGGCGTGTCGGCCCGGAGATGCTTAGTGTGTTCATGTTCATTAACGCTCAGCGTGAGACCCGCAGTTATTTCCATGACATTTACCAGTTGACAAAATGTACCGACCGTCACAGCCCTTCCCCAGGGTTTCCCAAACTCAGTCCTCTGGACCACAAGGGGTGCATGTTTTGGTTTTTCACATTACACAGCTGATTTTTTATTTTTTTTTAAATAACAAACTAAGCATTCAGCTTTAAATATTTTGAATGCGCTGTTTAGTGTCAGGGCAAAAACCAAAACGTTGGGGGTCCTAAGGACCAAGTTAGGGAAACGCTGCCAAACCCCCCCTGGCTGGCTCAGGCCCTACACCCTGGCTGCCTCGGGCCCTACACCATGGCTGCCTCGGGCCCTACACCCTGGCTGCCTCGGGCCCTACACCCTGGCTGCCTCGGGCCCTACACCCTGGCTGCCTCGGGCCCTACACCCTGGCTGCCTCGGGCCCTACACCCTGGCTGCCTCGGGCCCTACACCCTGGCTGCCTCGGGCCCTACACCCTGCTAGCCTCAGGCCCGACACCCTGGTAGCCTCAGGCCCGACACCCTGGTAGCCTCAGGCCCGACACCCTGGCTTCTGCTCTTCTCCTTACTCTTGTGCCTTTTTACAGCAGAAAGCTCATCTCGCCTTTGCAGTGTATCTCCTCTCGTCACCCCGGTGTTGATCAGTCATCAACGCTAGTCCTAGTGCCTCTCCTGTTCCACAGACCCACCGTCGGTGTTTTACAGAGCTAGCCTCTCCTGTTCTGCTGAACGTGGTGCAAAACTGTACCGCCGGGCGAGTGATATCTGTGGTTATCTGTTCCACTGCAGACGCTAATGAACACTAACTTGTAGACTTGTACCATAGTGGGAGAGTTACTGCAGAGTGCCTTCAGAATGAAACCAGCCCAATCATAATGTTCTGTGGACTACACACTACGAAGTGCAGAGCCAATCGTAAGGTGAATATCCTTGATTTAAACTCTGTACTCTTCCTGCTTTGGGACACCTCAGGAACGCTGGACTGCTGAACCCGATTTTAGAAATACATTTATTCACACAGTGGCCTTGGAAAGACCTTCTAATATTGATAATACAATGTAATTTATAAAGTATTTTAAGACAAGATTACAGAGAAACACCATAGCAATGATATAAATGAATAAATTGCCCATACAGATATAAACCTAGTTAAGGTTTTAAATGATTTTTGCAGTGTTACATTCTATTCCAATTCTCTTATTTTCCTTCAATGATGCTTGTGTTTTATGTCCACTCACCTCCTCTCTACTTTGTGTTACCCACTATACTAGTTTACTATACTTATTTTTATTGGAAAGCTATTGATTTCAACTTATTTTGACATGTAAAGATGGACAAGCTTTTGATTTTGATTTAAAGGATGTTGTTTTTGTCCGTGTGTAAGGATTCGGACTCTTTCTCTTCCCTACAGACGAGCAAAGATTAATGAACCTGTAAAGAGAGAAGGTTGTGACTCTGTAATTAGAAGAAAATTATTAAATTGTTGTGGAAAATAAAACGTATGATCATGTTGTTTGACGACGACAAACTGAATTCTTCAGCTGCTCTTATCTAAACCGTCCGTGCTATATCGATGAATCTTACTCCATTTGAAGTTAAAATGTAAAAAGGTTTAGTTAAGCAGTAGAGTTTAGGGTAAAGACATCTGAAGAATTGTAAATAGCGTTGACCCTTAAGAAACTAATGTCAGAGGGTGTAGCGTTTGACCGGAAGCAAGGACTATGGGTAGCCAAGCAACATATGCAATTTATAAAGATGGTGGATAAGGAAAATGAGTTCTCTATTCGCTATCGTCATGGAAATTCATACTGAGAGAGAGAGACTGTCATTTCTTCAATCATCTGTTTATTTCATATTGATTAATTATTGCAATAATAATAACCCTTGAGTGTTGGACTGAGTAACCTAACCTTTACACAAATGCAGAGTTCTTTATATAGCTGACACTAAGAATGCTTAGTCATGGAGACCAAGGAGCATCATAATCCACTCTGGGTTCATCCTATCTTAGTTTCCCAGATGCAAGGACGATTTAGAGACAATGAGGGATTGTTCTACCCCCTAAACTATCTCTAGTAAAACACATTCTTGTCTATGTAATGCAGTCTTTAACTCATTTTGTCAGTTCAAGCCATCTCTGGTGACCATACGTCCAGATTAGCTGCAGGGAACTAGAGTGGAGACCTTAACAAACACAGACACTAGTAGGACAGAAATGTCTTACTATTAGTTAAATATTAATTGTTAACCATTAATAACAAATAGATCAGGTAAATACAGAATCACCCTATCTCTATGGAGCTATCTTTGTAGCTGTGCCATCATAGAGTCTGTGACAGCATGGGCAGTGTCATTGAGGCTCTCTCTATCTCCATTTTGAAGTTGTACATGTTCTTCTTCACGATTGGCTGATCCCTCCTGATGACTCGGTTGGACATGACTCCAACATGGCCACCAGGAGGGATCAGCCAATTAAGTTGGAAATCCCACCCAGTTGACTACATTAAAAATGGTGGAAGCCCTCAATGGCACTGCCCATGCTTTTGGCCACTAGAGGCTTCTATCATTCTCTATGCATAGTTCATACAGGCCTCTATCATTCTCCTATGCATAGTTCATACAGGCCTCTATCATTCTCCTATGCATAGTTCATACAGGCCTCTATCATTATCTATGCATAGTTCATATAGGCCTCTATCATTATCTATGCATAGTTCATACAGGCCTTTAGCAATTGGGGGGAGGGGGAGGGTGTCTCTACTTGAGCCAACGATGGTGAGGTGGGGCTGCGATCTGGTCTGCTTATTGCCCCCGCCCTGCCGAAGGTGGTTCTGTTGCCAAGACTACATGTAACGTCTTCATGTTGGCAAAGGAACCTCTCTGGGGCGGGGATAATAAGCAGACCAAATCAAAGTTAATTTGTCACGTGCGCCGAATACAACAGGTGTAGTAGACCTTACAGTGAAATGCTGAATACAACAGGTGTAGTAGACCTTACAGTGAAATGCTGAATACAACAGGTGTAGACCTCACAGTGAAATGCTGAATACAACAGGTGTAGTAGACCTTACAGTGAAATGCTGAATACAACAGGTGTAGTAGACCTCACAGTGAAATGCTGAATACAACAGGTGTAGTAGACCTCACAGTGAAATGCTGAATACAACAGGTGTAGTAGACCTCACAGTGAAATGCTGAATACAACAGGTGTAGTAGACCTCACAGTGAAATGCTGAATACAACAGGTGTAGTAGACCTTACAGTGAAATGCTGAATACAACAGGTGTAGTAGACCTCACAGTGAAATGCTGAATACAACAGGTGTAGCCCTACCAGTGAAATGCTGAATACAACAGGTGTAGTAGACCTTACAGTGAAATGCTGAATACAACAGGTGTAGTAGACCTCACAGTGAAATGCTGAATACAACAGGTGTAGTAGACCTCACAGTGAAATGCTGAATACAACAGGTGTAGTAGACCTCACAGTGAAATGCTGAATACAACAGGTGTAGTAGACCTTACAGTGAAATGCTGAATACAACAGGTGTAGTAGACCTTACAGTGAAATGCTGAATACAACAGGTGTAGATCTCACAGTGAAATGCTGAATACAACAGGTGTAGTAGACCTTACAGTGAAATGCTGAATACAACAGGTGTAGTAGACCTTACAGTGAAATGCTGAATACAGCAGGTGTAGTAGACCTTACAGTGAAATGCTGAATACAACAGGTGTAGTAGACCTTACAGTGAAATGCTGAATACAACAGGTGTAGACCTCACAGTGAAATGCTGAATACAACAGGTGTAGTAGACCTTACAGTGAAATGCTGAATACAACAGGTGTAGTAGACCTCACAGTGAAATGCTGAATACAACAGGTGTAGTAGACCTTACATTGAAATGCTGAATACAACAGGTGTAGTAGACCTCACAGTGAAATGCTGAATACAACAGGTGTAGTAGACCTCACAGTGAAATGCTGAATACAACAGGTGTAGTAGACCTCACAGTGAAATGCTGAATACAACAGGTGTAGTAGACCTCACAGTGAAATGCTGAATACAACAGGTGTAGTAGACCTCACAGTGAAATGCTGAATACAACAGGTGTAGTAGACCTCATAGTGAAATGCTGAATACAACAGGTGTAGTAGACCTCACAGTGAAATGCTGAATACAACAGGTGTAGTAGACCTTACAGTGAAATGCTGAATACAACAGGTGTAGTAGACCTCACAGTGAAATGTTTACTTACAGGCTCTAACCAATAGTGCAAAAAATGTATTAGGTAAACAACAGGTAAGTAAAGAAATAAAACAGTTAAAAAGACAGGCTATATACAGTAGAGAGGCTATATACAGCAGCGAGGCTATATACAGTAGAGAGGCTATATACAGTAGAGAGGCTATATACAGTAGAGAGGCTATATACAGCAGCGAGGCTATATACAGTAGAGAGGCTATATGCAGTAGCGAGGTTATATACAGTAGAGAGGCTATATACAGTAGAGAGGCTATATACAGTAGAGAGACTATATACAGTAGAGGCTATATACAGTAGAGAGGCTATATACAGTAGAGAGACTATATACAGTAGAGAGGCTATATACAGTAGAGAGGTTATATACAGACACCGGTTAGTCAGGCTGATTGAGGTAGTATGTACATGTAGATATGGTTAAAGTGACTATGCATATATCAAATCAAATGTATTTATATAGCCCTTCTTACATCAGCTGATATCTCAAAGTGCTGTTCAGAAACCCAGCCTAAAACCCCAAACAGCAAGCAATGCAGATGTAGAAGCACGGTGGCTAGGAAAAACTCCCTAGAAAGAAACCTAGAGAGGAACCAGGCTATGAGGGGTGGCCAGTCCTCTTCTGGCTGTGCCGGGTGGAGATTATAACAGAACATGGCCAAGATGTTCAAATGTTCATAAATGACCAGCAGGGTCAAATAATAATAATTACAGTGGTTGTCGAGGGTGCAACAGGTCAGCACCTCAGGAGTAATTGTCAGTTGGCTTTTCATAGCCGATCATTCAGAGTATCTCTACCGCTCCTGCTGTCTCTCGAGAGTTGAAAACAGCAGGTCTGGGACAGGTAGCACGTCCGGTGAACAGGTCAGGGTTCCATAGCCGCAGGTAGAACAGTTGAAACTGGAGCAGCAGCACGGCCAGGTGGACTGGGGACAGCAAGGAGTCATCATGTCAGGTAGTCCTGAGGCATGGTCCTAGGGCTCAGGTCCTCCGAGAGAGAGAAAGAAAGACAGAGAAAGAGAGAATATACTTAAATTCACACAGGACACCGGATAAGACAGGAGAAATACTCCAGATATAACAGACTGACCCTAGCCCCCCGACACAAACTACTGCAGCATAAATACTGGAGGCTGAGACAGGAGGGGTCAGGAGACACTGACCCCTCCTGTCAGGAGACACTTTTTATATGATGAACAGAGAGTAGCAGTAGAGTAAAAGAGGGGTTGGTGGGTGGTGGGACACAATGCAGATAGCCCGGTTAGCCAATGTGCGGGAGCACTGGTTGGTCGGGCCAATTGAGGTAGTATGTACATGAATGTATAGTTAAAGTGACTATGCATATATGATAAACAGAGAGTAGCAGCAGCGTAAAATAGGTGTTGGGGGGTCACACAATGCAAATAGTCCGGATAACCATTTGATTACCTGTTCAGGAGTCTTATGGCTTGGGGGTAAAAACTGTTGAGAAGCCTTTTTGTCCTAGACTTGGCACTCTGGTACCACTTGCCATGCGGTAGAGAGAACAGTCTATGACTAGGGTGGCTGGGGTCTTTGACAATTTTTAGGGCCTTCCTCTGACACCGCCTGGTATAAAGGTCCTGGATGGCAGAAAGCTCAGCCCCAGTGATGTACTGGGCCGTTCGCACTACCCTCTGTAGTGCCTTGCGGTTGGAGACCGAGCAATTGCCGTACAAGGCAGTGATGCAACCGGTCAGGATGCTCTCGACATGTTTCAGCTGTAGAACCTTTTGAGGATCTCAGGACCCATGCCAAATCTTTTTAGTTTCCTGAGGGGTAATATGCTTTGTCGTGCCCTCTTCACGACTGTCTTGGCGTAATAGAGATGCATCATCTGTGGATCTGTTGGGGCGGTATGGAAATTGGAGTGGGTCTAGGGTTTCTGGGATAATGGTGTCGATGTGAGCCATGACCAGCCTTTCAAAGCATTTCATGGCTACGGACGTGAGTGCTATGAGTCGGTAGTCATTTAGGCAGGTTACCTTAGTGTTCTTGGGCACAGGGACTATGGTGGTCTGCTTGAAACATGTTGGGATTACAGACTCAATCGCGGCCCGCACCAAAACATCTTACGAGTGGAGTGTCTTGACTTCTGTGTTGGCTGGCCCTCGCTTCATACTCGTCGCCAAACCCACTGGCTCCAGGTCATCTACAAGTCTCTGCTAGGTGAAGCCCCGCCTTATCTCAGCTCACTGGTCACCATAGCAACACCCACCCGTAGCACACGCTACAGCAGGTATATCTCACTGGTCCCCCCCAAAGCCAATTCTTCCTTTGGTCGCCTTTCCTTCCAGTTCCCTGCTGCCAATGACTGGAACGAATTACAAAAATCACTGAAGCTGGAGACTCATATCTCCCTCACTAACTTTAAGCACCAGCTGTCAGAGCAGCTCACAGATCACTGCACCTGTACATAGCCCATCTGTAAATAGCCCATCCAACTACCTCATCCCCATACTGTATTTATTTATTTATCTTGCTCCTTTGCACCCCAGTATCTCTACTTGCACATTCATCTTCTGCACATCCTACCATTACAGTGTTTATTTGCTATAATGTAATTAATTCCCCACCATGGCCTATTTATTGTCTTACCTCTCTTATCCTTCCTCATTTGCACACACTGTATGTAGACTTTTCTATTGTATTATTGACTGTACGTTTGTTTATCCCATGTGTAACTCTGTGTTGTTTGTCGAACTGCTTTGCTTTATCTTGGCCAGGTCGTAGTTGCAAATGAGAACTAGTTCTCAACTGGCCTACCTGGTTAAATAAAGGACTTGTTCTCAACTGGCCTACCTGGTTAAATAAAGGTGAAATAAATAAATAAAAAACGTCCTCTTCTGCAATTTATTTGTGCAAATGTAATGGAGTCCCACAGTGGAGGTGTCATAATACCCATAACACCTTGCGGTCAAATGGAAATTATTTTCAATCCCCATTTCCTGGAGAAATGTACACGGTTATCAAAACAACATTCCAGGGTAAGCTTTCACATTTACATTTACATCATTTAGCAGACGCTCTTATCCAGAGCGACTACGCAGCCCTTATTTTGAAGTGTTTCTAAAAACCCCTATGGGAAAAATGGATGGAATCATTTCACTCTTTTGACCGCTAGGTTTTATGGGTATTATGACTCATACCAATGGTATTCTATAGGCTACTTAAAATGTACGAAAGTGAGAGAGCAAGAGCAGCAGATCGTGGAAGTCGAGGAGTGTCTGTATCCGTTGGCTACCTGCAATATCCAGAGGGGGCTGGTGGGAGGAGCTATAGGAGGACGGGGCTCATTGTAATTCCTGGAATGGATTAAATGGAACATATCGAACATATGGAAACCACGCGTTGGACTCCGTTCCATCTATTCCATTCCAGACATTACAATGAGCCTGTGTAACCGGTGTGAAATGGCTAGCTAGTTAGCGGTGGTGCGCGCTAGTACCGTTTCAAATCGGGTGACGTCACTCGCTCTGAGACCTTGAAGTAGTTGTTCCCCTTTGCTCTGCAAGGGACGTGGCTTTTGTGGAGCGATGGGTAACGATGCTTCGAGGGGTGGCTGTTGTCGATGTGTACCTGGTTCGAGCCCAGGTAGGGGTGAGGAGAGGGACGGAAGCTAAACTGTCACACCTGTCCTCCTACAGCTCGTTACACCTGTCCTCCTATAGCTCCTCCCACCAGCCTCCATTGCTGGATATTCAATAGGAGAATTTAAATTGCGTACTCCTGGTATCCTCTCTCCTCAACCCATTGGATGAGAAAGACAGAGGTCTGCCCCTCTGACCTGTTCCTCAAATGGGTTTTGAGGAGTATGCGATTGAGATTCTTTCAGTGTGATAGGCAGTTGTTTGGACATGTTAATTAATGTAGCCACCCCGCCCAGTAAGATCCCACACACGCAGAGGGCAGCGCCGTAGAGGTAGATAGAGGACTCATCTTTACATCTGTGCCACTATAGCATCTGTGACAGCATGGGCAGCGCCACTGAGGCTACAACACATAGGAATTCCCACTAACTTGACTACTTTAAAATAGCTTTTAGGCCACTAGAGGCTTCTATCATTCTCTATGGGCAGGTCGCGGCTTCTGTGCCTGTGTGAGCTTGCCGGGAAATATGTTGTTGCCACTCCTTGAGATAATTATGGGAAGTCTTCTTTGCTTGTCAGTCCTGTGGTTGATAAAATGCAGCCTACAAAACGTTTTTGACACCGTAAGAACATGATTTGTCTGAGTAATTAGCCGACACTGAAAAGGAAGGAGCTGGAGGAAAAGTTCCTGTACCGTAAGTAACGTTTTTTCCACCCCACCTTTCTGTGAATTGTAACCGTTGTATACTAATTATGTTATAGAATTATTATAAAATATTGCATTTTAACTATTAGGACTAAACACATTTATCGCAAGAAACACCAATATAGTCAAGTTGGGGCTACTAAACAATTTCAATCCATCCCCCCCCCCCATAAAATCTTTTTAAATTCTAACATATTTAATTCAAGGTTACAAAGACGGATTCGTCTACGATTGGTCGCTCGGGCGGACTGACATTCACAGTCCTACATACTTTCCTTTTAAAAACGTGACCGAGATTCCACGATAATCATTTACATTACATTTACATTACATTTAATCACTTATTTCAGTGCACGGTCCCTAGTTTACATGTACAGTTACAAAACCATTGTTTCACTGTTCGGTCATTTAGCCAACTTTTGAGATTATTTTTTTTAAACGAGGTTATTGTCGGTAGGACTTTGATTGATGTAATGCTGTTTCTTTTGCCACTCCCCTTGGAGGAAATATTTGTTAAATTATTAACCAATCACATCAATAAGCTATTTTATAAAGACTGAATTAAAATACAACTCACTGTTACCCTGAAGAACAGCCAGAAGTAAAACCCATTTAGAGAAAAGTTCTGTTAAGATTTACCAAGTAACTGCTTTACCTACTAATTGTTTCGTTTTGTCGGTCCAATGTCTCACTCTGCCTGGCAGTGGCACCTGTTGAACCTGTGTTGGCAGTGAGTTAGTTTGATCTGTGTCATTATGTGCCTGGCAGTGGGGTATTTTTTTTTTTTTTTAATCTGTGTTATATGGATGCTATACAACTATCATAATCCTCATTTTACATATCCAAATCTTTTTAATCTGGTCAAGTGGGTGGCGCATTTCCTTTAATGACAGTCACAAGGTATTACCCCCCCTCCTCCTCCTTCTCCTCTTTCACAATAACAAACACAAGGTCCTGGATGCATCCCAAAACCCTGGTCAAAAGTAGTGCACTAAATAGGGTGCCAGGTAGTGCATTCGTGTAGGGAATAGGGTGCCATGTAGGATGCCTCCCTGTTCTCTAGGTGTTGACTCTAGCTGGCCCCTCAGGAATGAGATCTGTTGATCGCTCTGCCTGTAGTCGTTCCTAATGAATCACAGGTGAGTGTAGACTACCCATGGTGCAGTCCTCTAGATATTCCTAATGAATCACAGGTGAGTGTAGACTACCCATGGTGCAGTCCTCTCTAGATATTCTAACTGTTTAACCACCTTTTTTTAATTTACATGAATAAATTATTGATATTTACGGTGCATTTGGAAAGTATTCACACCTTTTCTTTTCCACATTTTATGTTACAGCCTTAATCTAAAATTGATAATTGTTTTTCTCCCCTCATCAATCTACACACAATACCCCATAATGACAAAGCAATTAAATTTTTAATAAAAAAAAAAATGACATTTACATAAATATTCAGACCCTTTACTCAGTACTTTGTTGAAGCACCTTTGGCAGCGATTACAGCCTCGAGTCTTCTTGGGTATGACGCTACCAGCTTGGCAACACCTGTATTTGGGGAGTTTCTCCCATTCTTCTCTGCAGATCCTCTGACCTCCCTATAGGCTGTCTCGTCATTGTCGGTGATCAGGCCTACCATTGTTGTGTGTCATCGGCAAACTTAATGATGGCGTTGGAGTCGTGCCTGGCCAGGCAGTCGTGGGTGAACAGGGAGTACAGGAGGGGGCTGAGCACGCACCCCCTGAGGGGCCCCTGTGTTGAGGATCAGTGTGGTGGATGTGTTGCTACCTACCCTCACCACCTGGGGGCGGCCCGTCAGGAAGTCCAGGATCCAGTTGCAGAGGGAGGTGTTTAGTCCCAGGGTCCTTAGCTTAGTGATGAGCTTTGAGGGCACTATGGTGTTGAACGCTGAGCTGTACTCAATGAATAACATTCTCACATAGGTGTTCCTTTTGTCCAGGTAGGAAAGGGCAGTGTGGAGTGCAATAGAGATTGCCTCATCTGTGGATCTGTTGGGGCGGTATGCAGATTGGAGTGGGTCTAGGGTTTCTGAGATGATGGTGTTGATGTGAGCCATGACCAGCCTTTCAAAGCACTTCATGGCTACAGACGTGAGCGCTACAGGTCGGTAGTCATTTAGGAAGGTTACCTTCGCTATCTTGGGCACAGGGACTATGGTGGTCTGCTTGAAACATGTTGGTATTACAGACTCGGACAGGGAGAGGTTGAAAATATCAGTGGAGACACTTGCCAGTTGGTCAGCGCATGCTCGCAGTACACGTCCTGGTAATCCGTCTGGCCCTGCGGCCTTGTGAATGTTGACCTGTTTAAAGGTCTTACTCACATCTTCTGCAGAGAGCGTGATCAGTCTTCCAGTCTTCTCATGCATGTTTCATGTTTTGCCTCGATGCGAGCATAGAAGTAGTTTAGCTCGTCTGGTAGGCTCGTGTCACTGGGCAGCTGTCGGCTGTGCTTCCCTTTGTGGTCTGTGATGGTTTGCAAGCCCTGCCACATCCGACGAGCGTCAGATCTTGGAGACCTTCAATGCTGCAGAAATGTTTTGTTACCCTTCCCCAGATCTGTGTCTCGACACAATCCTGTCTCTGAGCTCTACGGACAATTCCTTCGACCTCATGGCTTGGTTTTTGCTCTGACATGCACTGTCAACTGTGGGACCTTATATAGACAGGTGTGTGCCTTTCCAAATCATGTCCAATCAGTTGAATTTACCACAGGTGGACTCCAAGTTGTAGAAACATCTCAAAGATGATCAATGGAAACAGGATGAACCTGAGCTAAATTTTGAGTCTCATAGCAAAGGGTCTGAATACATTTATAAAAACCTGTTTTCGCTTTGTCATTATGGGCTTAATAGGTTCTAATTATTAGAGTAAGAACTCAACGCTTAAACCAAGTTTATTCTTCCAAAGGATCGAACAGCTGAATCGATAGACATATTCACACAAGCACTGATATTTTACCCTTTTCTCCTATGCTGAGTCTCCTACACATCTGAACAGCCAATGCATCTCTGTTGCTAGACAGAACCTTAATGATATCTGTTCCTCCTCATTTCATCTAACCTGACCTCTAACCCCAAAGTGCTCACTCCTCCCCAACTCACGGCTGTCATGGTGACTGGTACCAGACTGTCTTTTCTCCTCCCAGAGGATCCCTGATGGCTAACAATACAATATCCTGACGTAATGTAAATGTTATACAGTTGAAGTCAGAAGTTTACATACACTTAGATTGGAGTCATTAAAACTTGTTTTTCAACCACTCCACACATTTCTTGTTAACAAACTATAGTTTTTGGCAAGTCGGTTAGGACATCTACTTTGTACGTGACACAAGTCATTTTTCCAACAATTGTTTACAGACAATGAATTATGAGTGAAATAATCTATCACAATTCCTGAAGTTTAAATGCACTAAGTTGACTGTGCCTTTAAACAGCTTACAAAATTAGAGAAAATTATGTCATGGCTTTAGAAGCTTCTGATAGGCTAATTGACATAATTTGAGTCAATTGGAGGTGTACCTGTGGATGTATTTCAAGGCCTACCTTCAAACTCAGTGCCTCTTTGCTTGACATCATGGCAAAATCAAAAGAAATCAGCCAAGACCTCAGAAAATAAATTGTAGATCTCCACAAGTCTGGTTCATCCTTGGGAGCAATTTCCAAACGCCTGAAGGTACCACGTTCATCTGTACAAACAATAGCACGCAAGTATAAACAGCATGGGACCACGCAGCCGTCATATCGCTCAGGAAGGAGACGCGTTCCGTCTCCTAGAGATGAACGTACTTTGGTGTGAAAAGTGCAAATCAATCCCAGAACAACAGCAAAGGACCTTGTGAAGATGCTGGAAGAAACGGGTACAAAAGTATCTATATCCACAGTAAAACGAGTCCTATATCGACACAAACTGAAAGGCCGCTCAGCAAGGAAGAAGCCACTGCTCCAAAACCGCCATAAAAAGCCAGACTACGGTTTGCAACTGCACATGGGGACAAAGATCGTACTTTTGGAGAAATGTCATCTGGTCTGATGAAACAAAAATAGAACTGTTTGGCCATAATGACCATCGTTATGTTTGGAGGAAGAAGGGGGAGGCTTGCAAGCCGAAGAACACCATCCGAAACGTGAAGCACGGGGGTGGCAGCATCATCTTGTGGGGGTGCTTTGCTGCAGGAGGGACTGGTGCACTTCACAAAATAGATGGCATCATGAAGCAGGAGAATTATGTGGATATATTGAAGCCACATCAGTCAGGAAGTTAAAGCTTGGTCGCAAATGTGTCTTCCAAATGGACAATCACCCCAAGCATACTTCCAAAGTTGTGGCAAAATGGCTTAAGGACAACAAAGTCAATGTATTGGAGTGGCCATCACAAAGCCCTGACCTCAATCCAATACATTTGTGGACAGACCTGAAAAAGCGTGTGTGATCAAGGAGGCCTACAAACCTGACTCAGTTACACCAGCTCTGTCAGGAGGAATGGGCCAAAATTCACCCAACTTATTGTGGGAGGCTACACAAAACGTTTGAACTAAGTTAAACAATTTAAAGGCAATGCTACCGAATACTAATTTAGTGCATGTAAACTTCTGACCCACTGGGAATGTGATGAAAGAAATAAAAACTGAACTAAATCATTCTCTCTACTATTATTCTGACATTTCACATTCTTACAATAAAGTGGTGATCCTAACTGACCTAAAACAGAGAATTTTAACTAGGATTAAATGTCAGGAACTGCGTTTTAAATGTATTTGGCTAAGGTGTATTTAAACTTCCGACTTCAACTGTACATTACCCTCTCTCCCTCAGTGACATAAGTATGTAAAGTATTATATACCCAGGGTCGTTACAGTATATTTCACATTCTCAGAACCCAACAGGGATGTTTGTCAACATCTTGAGTATGTATGCATGTTGCAAGATTGACAAATTTATTTTAAAAAGTGTATACATTTTAGAATAAGGCTGTAATGTGACAAAGGGAAGGGGCCTGAATACTTTCCGAATGCACTGTACATTTTGCCCCCTCTCCAGCGGCCTGTCCAGTGTGGCTTGCCGGTTACATTTTGCCCCCTCTCCAGCGGCCTGTCCAGTGTGGCTTGCCGGTTACATTTTGCCCCCTCTCCAGCGGCCTGTCCAGTGTGGCTTGCCGGTTACATTTTGCCCCCTCTCCAGCGGCCTGTCCAGTGTGGCTTGCCGGTTACATTTTGCCCCCTCTCCAGCGGCCTGTCCAGTGTGGCTTGCCGGTTACATTTTGCCCCCTCTCCAGCGGCCTGTCCAGTGTGGCTTGCCGGTTACATTTTGCCCCCTCTCCAGCGGCCTGTCCAGTGTGGCTTGCCGGTTACATTTTGCCCCCTCTCCAGCGGCCTGTCCAGTGTGGCTTGCCGGTTACATTTTGCCCCCTCTCCAGCGGCCTGTCCAGTGTGGCTTGCCGGTTACATTTTGCCCCCTCTCCAGCGGCCTGTCCAGTGTGGCTTGCCGGTTACATTTTGCCCCCTCTCCAGCGGCCTGTCCAGTGTGGCTTGCCGGTTACATTTTGCCCCCTCTCCAGCGGCCTGTCCAGTGTGGCTTGCCGGTTACATTTTGCCCCCTCTCCAGCGGCCTGTCCAGTGTGGCTTGCCGGTTACATTTTGCCCCCTCTCCAGCGGCCTGTCCAGTGTGGCTTGCCGGTTACATTTTGCCCCCTCTCCAGCGGCCTGTCCAGTGTGGCTTGCCGGTTACATTTTGCCCCCTCTCCAGCGGCCTGTCCAGTGTGGCTTGCCGGTTACATTTTGCCCCCTCTCCAGCGGCCTGTCCAGTGTGGCTTGCCGGTTACATTTTGCCCCCTCTCCAGCGGCCTGTCCAGTGTGGCTTGCCGGTTACATTTTGCCCCCTCTCCAGCGGCCTGTCCAGTGTGGCTTGCCGGTTACATTTTGCCCCCTCTCCAGCGGCCTGTCCAGTGTGGCTTGCCGGTTACATTTTTCCCCCTCTCCAGCGGCCTGTCCAGTGTGGCTTGCCGGTTACATTTTGCCCCCTCTCCAGCGGCCTGTCCAGTGTGGCTTGCCGGTTACATTTTGCCCCCTCTCCAGCGGCCTGTCCAGTGTGGCTTGCCGGTTACATTTTGCCCCCTCTCCAGCGGCCTGTCCAGTGTGGCTTGCCGGTTACATTTTGCCCCCTCTCCAGCGGCCTGTCCAGTGTGGCTTGCCGGTTACATTTTGAAAATGGAATTGGAATCTCCTACGCAAATAAGTAGAATTGTGCCAATAAAATGTTAACTGTCCAGTTTGAGCTCCCCCCTATTCCAGATAAAGTATTACTCCATAATTGACAAGCCTTATCTTAAACCTCATCTGCTGTCCTCACGTTCTGGGTTATTATGTTGGATTTGTTTTAGTCTTTATCAGCACACAGCAGCAGTTCTCTCTCATGACACATTTAGACCACAGTACAAACCACAGGAAAACCTCTACACTCTCCGCTTGACTGTCTTCCTGTTCGACTTTAGTTTCTGCAAATCAGCCAACTCATTTTAGTTTTCCTTTTGTGTCCACCGCTTTTCCCTTTGACAGAAGTCATTGTAGCCAGCTAAGGCTTTGGAACATAGGACTGAGACTAGCCTATAGCCAAACAGAGGAATAGAATACTTTTTAAAAGACAGTTCGATGGCAGATAGTTTGGATTCTTTACTAAGCTGTGAAATATGAGTGCCTCTACAACTAGACAAAAGGAACACTGACCTTTTTTTTAAAAGATTTGTTTTCTTTCGTCACCAGGCAAACGCAAGATAACAGGCACTGACGAATGAAACTGGATGATCACAAACAGGATTGTCTGGAATATCTGGATGGTTCTGTTCCTAGAACCCTGCCTCCATTCTAGAAACCTTCCATTCTGTACTACAGGCGAACCCCATCCAGGACCCAGACAATGAGACGTGTCCAGGCCCTCATGGTCATGGCCTTCCTGTGCAGCCTCTGCCTCATCTTCTTGTACTCCTCACTCAATCTCCATCTGGCTCACAGACACAGAGCTCTACTGGAGGTCTCAGACGACTCCAGACGTGAGGTCAGCTTTGAAACACTGTCCACCAAGCAGGTCCCAACTTACCCCAGACTGACCGCCACCGAGGACGGAACAAAAAGTGTCCCTATTCAGTTCACTGTTACACCTCCTCCCGATCTCCACCAAGCTGCTGTCTTTGCCGCCATCAAGAAGGCTATACCTCAGAACACAGCTTATTGGAACCGTGTTTTTTACTCTGGAATTGGACGACTGGAAAAGGGGGGGAAATCAACAAGAAACGAGGGACAGGACTGGTCCCATTGCCGACACAACCCCGAGCAGCTGCGGACAAACATTCATGACTTTACTTCCTATCCGGAACTCCACCAGGACTTCCTGCTTGGGATGGAGTGTAGAAACCCTCCTATACTGATTGACCAACCAGAGAAGTGCACCTCGGAAGACGGAGAAACATTCCTCCTCTTCGCCATCAAGTCGACCCCGGGGAACTTTGAGCAGAGACAGGTGGTACGGGAGACGTGGGGGCGAGAAGCGGTGTATGGAGGAGGGGTCAGAGTTCGTCTAGTTTTCCTGCTGGGATCCTCGTCATTGGACGAGCCCGACCTGAGCCAGCAACTGGTGTTTGAGGCGCGTCACCACGGCGACCTCCTCCAATGGGACTTCCACGACTCGTTCTTCAACCTCACACTGAAGGAGCAGGTGTTCTACAGGTGGGTCCTGAGCCGCTGTCCTAAAGTCTCCTTTGTCTTTAAAGGGGATGACGACGTCTTGGCCAACACGGAGGCCATACTGGGCTACCTGCAGTCCCTGGGGCCTAACAAGACCTCAACGCTCTACCTGGGCCAGATCATCTCCACTGCTAGTCCCCTCCGCGACTCTAAGAGCAAGTACTACATCCCACCGACCTTCTACGACGGACCTTACCCTGCGTACGCCGGGGGAGGAGGCTACCTCTTCTCGGGGTCGTTGATCAGACGGCTTTACGGCGTCTCCAAGTTCCTCCCTTTCTACCCCATCGACGACGTTTACTCTGGGATGTGCTTCAACGCACTAGGAATACTTCCAGAAGCACACGATGGCTTCCAGACGTTTGACATTCGTGAGCAGGACCGGGAGAACCCCTGTGTTCATAAGGATCTCCTGCTGGTGCACCGACGGAACCCTCGGCAGATCATTCGTCTGTGGAGGAGCATACACAACCCCGTGCTCATATGTTGAAGGGCTAGGGTCTCACTAAGCCTCGCTGGTAGATGTTGACCCCCTCCTCCCCCCATCACCACTGACACAGGGTCCTAGATGTTAAATAACCAATTTCCTCTATTCATATGCTGAACTATGGTTGCACATTTTTGGGAACTCTCAAATTCCCTCGTTTTCCAGAACCTGGTTGGAGGGTCCCTGGATTTCCTGCTTATTCCTTCCTGGTTTGTGGGAATCCGCTAAGCTGGGATTCCTTGAAAACCAGGGAATTTATTAATTTTTGCAGCTGACCACACAAGCCCTGTTCATATGCTGAGTGGCCTGATTTAGCCAGTCTTTCCACCCCTTAATGGTTACGGTCTGATCCGAGGGCCATGTCTACCTTTTTTAGCTCCACTCACTCAGGGATGTTTTCCACGACGACGGTTGCAAAAATCCATGAACTTTCCCAAAATGTAAAAGGTTTTTCTGGAAATCCTGGTTCTTTGTTTCTAGGAACAGTTTTCTTTCTTGAAAACCAGGGGATTTTTTGCAGCCCGAGGCACGACACTCTGGCTGAACAACGATGCACTGGAACTGTTTCTGCAGACGTGCTCAGCCCTTCTGTTTCTGCAGACGTGCTCAGCCCTTCTGTTTCTGCAGACGTGCTCAGCCCTTCTGTTTCTGCAGACGTGCTCAGCCCTTCTGTTTCTGCAGACGTGCTCAGCCCTTCTGTTTCTGCAGACGTGCTCAGCCCTTCTGTTTCTGCAGACGTGCTCAGCCCTTCTGTTTCTGCAGACGTGCTCAGCCCTTCTGTTTCTGCAGACGTGCTCAGCCCTTCTGTTTCTGCAGCCATACTGGATTACCAGTTAAAGGTTTATATGTAAATATGTTGGGCAATGCTTGAGGGGATTTTCATTTTTTTGTAGTTTCTTTTTTTTAAACTGAATTCACAGGATATAAAAGGTTTTCCATTAAGTACCTGTTGATCTCTTATTGGTGAATTTTTGTGTCTGCATACTGTTGTAGATAGTTTATCCCCCAACTCAAGTCCTCGAGTAACTTCACCTGCACACCTTTTGTTGTTGTAGCCCCGGACAAGGACACCTGACTCAACTAATCGGGTGGGGGGTGGACTTGAGGACTGGAGCTGGGGAAACCTCTGTTCTAAATTGCAACCAGGATGTGTTTTATTTCCTGCTGCCTATTCTGCCTGAGGTCCAGACTTAGTGACTGAGGACAATAAAATGTTGCATACTTTGTGTTGTAAATTATTAAAATAGATGTGGGGAGGTGGATAAAAAGTGTGACATTACATAAAGATGTAGTTATATGTAACAGATCGTCTTGTTATTCTCCTCAGGGGATTAGGACTGTTCTTTTTCATTGTGTAAAAATGTAATAAAATACTGTTTAAACTCATTGATGCTTTCAAAACAACTAGGTCAAATGTCAGTGATCTTCAGGTCAGAGCTCTACAATGAATCCCCCCCCCCCCCCCCCAAGTGAAATGACTGTTCAAAAAATATTTTTCCAGTGGTCTTGGAAATCTGACTTCATGAGCGTTCGAGTTCAGTTGTCTTGAACGTAGCAAAAAAAATTAATATCTTGCAGTCATTTAATTTGAAACTTTTCATTGTGTGTTACGGGGGAGGCGATGTATTTAACTAGAATGTAATAAACTGAGCGGATCATATTTCAGAGGATGCATGAGTGTAGCGTTTTTAATTTAAAAAAAGAAAACAGGATCGTAACTATCACTTAGGGAGGAAAAAGGTGGTTAAAATTCACAAGAAAGTTAAATTAAATCACGATGCCAGATTGAGGTTCATGGTTGGGTTTTATACAGTTATACTATACAGCACCACCATGTATTGTCAAACTGCTCGTCTCCACAGCAGGTTGGAATCAACCCCCCCCCCCCCCAAAAATGATCAGTCATCTGTTTTATTCAGTAACACACAAACCTGGACACATTTTAGGAGTGTACTTTAATAAACTCAAACAAAGAAACTCTAAAACACCTCAGCCATAGACCCCCCCCGATACCAAACAGCTAGAAAACTATGCATACGAAACGAGTTCGAGTCTACAGTATTACCTAATAACCTTTTAAAAAGAGGAGGAAATAGGCAAAACAAAGAGTCCTAGGTACGCATGAAAACACCACTGTTCTAGGTAGATGGTTACGTCATTTTCAGTCTTATTTCACTCATGTATGACTAACCAGTGAGCAAAACTGGTTTTAATGCCTTTTGCTCATTGGGGTAGACTCCTATAGACTGATAAGAGTCATGAAGATTATTCAACTACTCAGTTGTTGAGCGAACAGGAAAATCTTGATTAACACAGGTGTTTTATTAAATACGGTCTGCCTACTAGAATCGACAGACTAACTCAAACCTCTCCCCTGGGACACTCAGATATTGTTATAGCCCTGGACTAGGTTGTTATAGCCCTGGACTAGCTCACGGCCTCACCTTATCAAGGGCTTGGTAATCGTGTGTGTTAGCTCTGGAATAGTTAAGATACACTGATAAAGGCTGGGTGTCGTCAGAATACCAGAAAGTGACTCTAGCCTGGTCAGAATACCAGAAAGTGATTCTAGCCTGGTCAGAATACCAGAAAGTGACTCTAGCCTGGTCAGAATACCAGAAAGTGACTCTAGCCTGGTCAGAATACCAGAAAGTGACTCTAGCCTGGTCAGAATACCAGAAAGTGATTCTAGCCTGGTCAGAATACCAGAAAGTGATTCTAGCCTGGTCAGAATACCAGAAAGTGACTCTAGCCTGGTCAGAATACCAGAAAGTGATTCTAGCCTGGTCAGAATACCAGAAAGTGATTCTAGCCTGGTCAGAATACCAGAAAGTAATTCTAGCCTGGTCAGAATACCAGAACTATAACTCTATGCAGAACAGTAGAATACAAAGTGTGCAGCAACAGTCCCATTTAACCCTCTCTCCTCCTGACCCTGCTCCAGCCTAGGCCAAATTCAACATGACACAATGTTGTGGAACGTTCAGATAGAAATATTTTATATAGAACAAACATGCCTCTCTGACATGAAGCAAAAAGATTTACGTCAGTTCTATTTGTGACATTTCTACCTGCAACGCTGTACAGTTTCCATGCAGACTGAGTGTACACACCAAATGGCACCCTATTCCATATAGAGTGCACTACTTCTGTCCAGAGCCTAGATTAGGGAATAGGGTGCCATCTAGATTAGGGAATAGGCTGCCATCTAGAGTAGGGAATAGGGTGCCATCTAGAGTAGGGAATAGGGTGCCATCTAGAGTAGGGAATAGGGTGCCATCTAGAGTAGGGAATAGGGTGCCATCTAGAGTAGGGAATAGGGTGCCATCTAGAGTAGGGAATAGGGTGCCATCTAGAGTAGGGAATAGGGTGCCATCTAGAGTAGGGAATAGGGTGCCATCTAGAGTAGGGAATTGGTAACCATGTGGTACTCTGCCAGAACCTAAAGTCTATACTATACTACCAGCAGGACCAACGAGTTACCCAGCTAACTAGCCTAAATATTATAGATTTGTTAGACAGATAAACTTGAAATGGGAAAAGGTCTAATTGATTCAACAAACCAAAAAAAGTGTAGCTTTTTTTTTTAAATGAACCAGAAAATAAAGTTTTATTTCTGGTTGCTAATCCAAAGTTAGCTGGCTAACTCATTGATCCTGCTTTGTAGTGTTTACTTGGCGTAAGCTTCCAGGGGATAGTGCTCTTTATACTGCTGGACGTGTCTCCACATGGCTTCCTTCTGCTTGACCAGGTTAGGGGTCATCTCTTCATACACGTCAGAGAACATCAAATCAGGGTGGGGTTTGTGTCTCTTCTCAGCCTTCTCAAAAGCTTCCATCACCATCTTACGGCTCTGTTTCCTCCAGCTCCTCTCGTCTTCCTCCGACCACCAGGAGCGGGCCGTCATGTAGTGACGCAGCCGAGAGATTGGGTGGTCCTGTTTGTCCCAGTAGTTGACTTCATCTACGGAACGGTAGGCCGAGCTGTCGTCACTGGTGCTGTGGTGCCCAATCCTGAGGGGATAGGACGGAAGGAGAATATTAGTGGAAGGGTTAGGTCAGGTAAATGTTTCCTCGAACATGCCTTCTGGTCATTGAATGCTGTTGATTTTATGGTTTCAATTCAACTACTATTGTATTCAACACATAAATTCATCAGAACACGTGGAAGAGAGGACAGTGTCATGGCAGGTCTAGTTAAGACGGTATTAATCTCACGCTGGTCAGCCGAAAGAGACTTCGGGCTGTGTTTACACACCCAGACCAATTCTGGTCATTTTTCTTTGACCAAAATTGGTCTTTTGACCGATCAGATCAGCTCTGAAAAAGATATGAAACAAATATAATTTGATAACGGTGAGATGGATGTAAATTGGAATGGAACAGTGTCAGGTTAGCTGTGGAGTTGTATGTAGGTCCAGACTGTACTATTCTCATATGAAAGAAGGAATCCACGACTGGTGATGGAATACCCACTATGGTTATGATTCAACCTCTTGTAAATAATTCAACACCATGACAACAGGAAAAGGTGTCCTCTTGAGGGACAATGTAAACAAATCCTCTCAACTCCTTTGGGAAAGTTCAGCAGGACAACGTTTTGGAAATCAGATAGAAATATGTATGTAGAACAAGGAGTCATGTCGGCTCTATTCATGGTATTTCTATCTGCAGCATTCAACAATGTGGCCCAGTCTAAAGGTGGTGATAGGTAGTGATAGGTAGTGTACAGGTAGTGATAGGTAGTGACAGGTAGTGTACAGGTAGTGATAGGTAGTGTACAGGTGGTGATAGGTAGTGTACAGGTGGTGATAGGTAGTGTACAGGTAGTGATAGGTAGTGTACAGGTAGTGATAGGTAGTGTACAGGTAGTGATAGGTAGTGATAGGTAGTGACAGGTAGTGATAGGTAGTGTACAGGTAGTGATAGGTAGTGTACAGGTAGTGACAGGTAGTGTACAGGTAGTGTACAGGTAGTGATAGGTAGTGTACAGGTAGTGATAGGTAGTGACAGGTAGTGTACAGGTACAGACAGGTAGTGATAGGTAGTGATAGGTAGTGTACAGGTAGTGATAGGTAGTGTACAGGTACAGACAGGTAGTGTACAGGTAGTGATAGGTAGTGATAGGTAGTGATAGGTAGTGTACAGGTAGTGATAGGTAGTGTACAGGTAGTGATAGGTAGTGTACAGGTAGTGATAGGTAGTGACAGGTAGTCTACAGGTAGTGATAGGTACTGTACAGGTAGTGATAGGTAGTGATAGGTAGTGACAGGTAGTCTACAGGTGGTGATAGGTAGTGTACAGGTAGTGATAGGTAGTGATAGGTAGTGATAGGTGGTGTACAGGTAGTGATAGGTAGTGTACAGGTACAGACAGGTAGTGATAGGTAGTCTACAGGTAGTGATAGGTAGTGATAGGTAGTGATAGGTAGTGTACAGGTACAGACAGGTAGTGATAGGTAGTGTACAGGTAGTGATAGGTAGTGATAGGTAGTGTACAGGTAGTGATAGGTAGTGTACAGGTAGTGATAGGTAGTGTACAGGTAGTGATAGGTAGTGACAGGTAGTCTACAGGTAGTGATAGGTACTGTACAGGTAGTGATAGGTAGTGACAGGTAGTCTACAGGTGGTGATAGGTAGTGTACAGGTAGTGATAGGTAGTGATAGGTAGTGATAGGTGGTGTACAGGTAGTGATAGGTAGTGTACAGGTACAGACAGGTAGTGATAGGTAGTCTACAGGTAGTGATAGGTAGTGATAGGTAGTGATAGGTAGTGTACAGGTACAGACAGGTAGTGATAGGTAGTGTACAGGTAGTGATAGGTAGTGTACAGGTAGTGATAGGTAGTGTACAGGTAGTGATAGGTAGTGTACAGGTACAGACAGGTAGTGATAGGTAGTGTACAGGTAGTGATAGGTAGTGTACAGGTAGTGTACAGGTAGTGATAGGTAGTGTACAGGTAGTGATAGGTAGTGATAGGTAGTGAACAGGTAGTGTACAGGTAGTGTACAGGTAGTGATAGGTAGTGATAGGTAGTGTACATTTAGTGATAGGTAGTGATAGGTAGTGTACAGGTAGTGAACAGGTAGTGATAGGTAGTGTACAGGTAGTGATAGGTAGTGTACAGGTAGTGTACAGGTAGTGATAGGTAGTGTACAGGTAGTGAACAGGTGGTGATAGGTAGTGTACAGGTGGTGATAGGTAGTGTACAGGTGGTGATAGGTAGTGTACAGGTGGTGATAGGTAGTGTACAGGTGGTGATAGGTAGTGTACAGGTGGTGATAGGTAGTGTACAGGTGGTGATAGGTAGTGTACAGGTGGTGACAGGTAGTGTACAGGTAGTGATAGGTAGTGTACAGGTGGTGATAGGTAGTCTACAGGTAGTCTACAGGTAGTGATAGGTAGTCTACAGGTAGTGATAGGTAGTGTAAAGGTAGTGATAGGTAGTGTACAGGTGGTGATAGGTAGTGTACAGGTACAGACAGGTAGTCTACAGGTAGTGATAGGTAGTGATAGGTAGTGTACAGGTAGTGATAGGTAGTGATAGGTAGTGATAGGTAGTGATAGGTAGTGTACAGGTAGCGATAGGTGGTGTACAGGTGGTGATAGGTGGTGTACAGGTAGTGATAGGTAGTGTACAGGTAGTGATAGGTAGTGTACAGGTAGTGTACAGGTGGTGATAGGTAGTGTACAGGTGGTGATAGGTAGTGTACAGGTGGTGATAGGTAGTGTACAGGTAGTGATAGGTAGTGTACAGGTAGTGATAGGTAGTGTACAGGTAGTGTACAGGTGGTGATAGGTAGTGTACAGGTAGTGATAGGTGGTGTACAGGTGCTGATAGGTAGTGTACAGGTGGTGATAGGTAGTGTACAGGTGGTGATAGGTAGTCTACAGGTAGTGTACAGGTGGTGATAGGTAGTCTACAGGTAGTGATAGGTAGTGTAAAGGTAGTGATAGGTAGTGTACAGGTAGTGTACAGGTAGTGATAGGTAGTCTATAGGTAGTGTAAAGGTAGTCTACAGGTAGTGTACAGGTGGTGATAGGTAGTCTACAGGTGGTCTACAGGTAGTGATAGGTAGTCTACAGGTAGTGATAGGTAGTCTACAGGTAGTGATAGGTAGTGATAGGTAGTGTACAGGTAGCGATAGGTGGTGTACAGGTAGTCTACAGGTAGTGAAAGGTAGTGTACAGGTAGTGATAGGTAGTGATAGGTAGTGTACAGGTAGTGATAGGTAGTGATAGGTAGTGTACAGGTAGTGATAGGTAGTGTACAGGTAGTGATAGGTAGTGTACAGGTACAGACAGGTAGTGATAGGTAGTGTACAGGTAGTGATAGGTAGTGTACAGGTAGTGATAGGTAGTGTACAGGTAGTGATAGGTAGTGTACAGGTAGTGATAGGTAGTGTACAGGTACAGACAGGTAGTGATAGGTAGTGTACAGGTACAGACAGGTAGTGATAGGTAGTGTACAGGTAGTGATAGGTAGTGTACAGGTAGTGATAGGTAGTGATAGGTAGTGTACAGGTAGTGATAGGTAGTGTACAGGTAGTGATAGGTAGTGTACAGGTAGTGATAGGTAGTGTACAGGTAGTGATAGGTAGTGATAGGTAGTGTACAGGTAGTGATAGGTAGTGTACAGGTAGTGATAGGTAGTGATAGGTAGTGATAGGTAGTGTACAGGTAGTGATAGGTAGTGTACAGGTAGTGATAGGTAGTGATAGGTAGTGTACAGGTAGTGATAGGTAGTGTACAGGTAGTGTACAGGTAGTGTACAGGTACAGACAGGTAGTGATAGGTAGTGTACAGGTAGTGATAGGTAGTGTACAGGTAGTGATAGGTAGTGTACAGGTAGTGATAGGTAGTGATAGGTAGTGTACAGGTACAGACAGGTAGTGTACCTGTAGGTCATGGCCTCGATGAGGAAGGGCTGGTTCTCGGCCACGGCCCTACGGCGAGCTTCCTTGGTAGCGTTGTACACAGCGAAGACATCGTTACCGTCCACTCTGATGGACATCATACCGTAGCCTGGACCGCGGGCGGCTGGCAGGACCAGAACAACACAGTATTGGTTCACTGTACACAACAACATGACACACAGATACTCATAACTGGAAATCATCAACAAACAGTAAACCTTTCTCCATTTAGCAGACTCTCTGATCCACTACAGTAGTGAGTCATTTAGCAGACTCTCTGATCCACTGCAGTAGTGAGTCATTTAGCAGACTCTCTGATCCACTACAGTAGTGAGTCATTTAGCAGACTCTCTGATCCACTACAGTAGTGAGTCATTTAGCAGACTCTCTGATCCACTACAGTAGTGAGTCATTTAGCAGACTCTCTGATCCAGAGATACTACAGTAGTGAGTCATTTAGCAGACTCTCTGATCCAGAGATACTACAGTAGTGAGTCATTTAGCAGACTCTCTGATCCACTACAGTAGGGAGTCATTTAGCAGACTCTCTGATCCACTACAGTAGGGAGTCATTTAACAGACTCTCTGATCCAGAGCCACTACAGTAGTGAGTCATTTAGCAGACTCTCTGATCCAGAGCCACTACAGTAGTGAGTCATTTAGCAGACTCTCTGATCCAGAGATACTACAGTAGTGAGTCATTTAGCAGACTCTCTGATCCACTACAGTAGTGAGTCATTTAGCAGACTCTCTGATCCACTACAGTAGGGAGTCATTTAGCAGACTCTCTGATCCACTACAGTAGGGAGTCATTTAGCAGAATCTCTGATCCACTACAGTAGTGAGTCATTTAGCAGAATCTCTGATCCACTACAGTAGTGAGTCATTTAACAGACTCTCTGATCCACTACAGTAGGGGGTCATTTAACAGACTCTCTGATCCACTACAGTAGGGAGTCATTTAGCAGACTCTCTGATCCACTACAGTAGGGAGTCATTTAGCAGACTCTGTGATCCACTACAGTAGGGAGTCATTTAGCAGACTCTCTGATCCAGAACCACTTACAATAAGACAACCACATATTACAAGTAAAACCTTCTTCAGACATCAAATATCTTTTTTTAATGAGTCTCTTGTCGTCTCTGTGTATGTGATTGTTTTGTACTAGACCTCAGGAAGACTAGCTGTTGTTGAAGTTAAACAACATGCTGCCTGGAACACAAACAACAACAAGCTGCCCTGAACCCAAACAGAACAACATGCTGCCTGGAACACAAACAACAACAAGCTGCCCTGAACCAAAACAGAACAACATGCTGCCCTGAACACAAACAGAACAACATGCTGCCTGGAACACAAACAGAACAACATGCTGCCTGGAACACAAACAACAACAAGCTGCCCTGAACCCAAACAGAACAACATGCTGCCCTGAACCCAAACAGAACAACATGCTGCCTGGAACACAAACAGAACAACATGCTGCCTGGAACACAAACAACAACAACATGCTGCCTGGAACACAAACAACAACAACAAGCTGCCCTGAACCAAAACAGAACAACATGCTGCCTGGAACACAAACAGAACAACATGCTGCCTGGAACACAAACAGAACAACATGCTGCCTGGAACACAAACAGAACAACATGCTGCCCTGAACACAAACAGAACAACATGCTGCCCTGAACACAAACAGAACAACATGCTGCCCGGAACACAAACAACAACAAGCTGCCCTGAACCCAAACAGAACAACAAGCTGCCCTGAACCCAAACAGAACAACATGCTGCCTGGAACACAAACAGAACAACATGCTGCCTGGAACACAAACAGAACAACATGCTGCCTGGAACACAAACAGAACAACATGCTGACTGGAACCCAAACAGAACAACATGCTGCCTGGAACACAAACAGAACAACATGCTGCCTGGAACACAAACAGAACAACATGCTGCCTGGAACACAAACAGAACAACATGCTGACTGGAACACAAACAACAACATGCTGACTGGAACACAAACAGAACAACATGCTGACTGGAACACAAACAGAACAACATGCTGCCCTGAACCCAAACAGAACAACATGCTGACTGGAACACAAACAGAACAACAAGCTGCCTGGAACACAAACAACAACAAGCTGCCCTGAACCCAAACAGAACAACATGCTGCCTGGAACACAAACAGAACAACATGATGCCTGGAACACAAACAGAACAACATGCTGCCTGGAACACAAACAGAACAACAAGCTGCCCTGAACACAAACAGAACAACATGCTGCCTGGAACACAAACAGAACAACATGCTGCCTGGAACACAAACAGAACAACATGCTGCCTGGAACACAAACAGAACAACATGCTGCCTGGAACACAAACAGAACAACATGCTGCCCTGAACACAAACAGAACAACATGCTGCCCTGAACACAAACAACAACATGCTGCCCTGAACACAAACAGAACAACATGCTGACTGGAACCCAAACAGAACAACATGCTGACTGGAACCCAAACAGAACAACATGCTGCCCTGAACCCAAACAGAACAACATGCTGCCTGGAACACAAACAGAACAACATGCTGACTGGAACACAAACAGAACAACATGCTGCCTGGAACCCAAACAGAACAACAACATGCTGCCTGGAACACAAACAGAACAACATGATGCCTGGAACACAAACAGAACAACATGCTGCCTGGAACACAAACAGAACAACATGCTGCCTGGAACACAAACAGAACAACATGCTGACTGGAACACAAACAGAACAACATGCTGCCTGGAACACAAACAGAACAACATGCTGCCTGGAACACAAACAGAACAACATGCTGACTGGAACACAAACAGAACAACATGCTGCCTGGAACACAAACAACAACAAGCTGCCCTGAACCCAAACAGAACAACATGCTGCCTGGAACACAAACAGAACAACATGCTGACTGGAACACAAACAGAACAACCAGCTGACTGGAACACAAACAACAACATGCTGACTGGAACACAAACAGAACAACATGCTGCCCGTCTTACCGATCCCGTCTCCCCGGTACTGCTCGTTGGTCGGCGTGGAGATGGCGTAGCCGTTGTTGCGGCAGAAGAAGATGAGCGGGCACTCCAGGGTCGCAGAGAAGTTGAACCCGGCGTGAGCATCGCCCTCGCTGGCCGCACCCTCTCCGAAGTAACAGATCACAGCGCGGTTGGTGTTCTCTCTCTTGGCTGCGTACGCTGCCCCTGCAGCTAGTACACAGAGGAGGAGGGGTTAGTACGCTGCCCCTGCAGCTAGTACACAGAGGAGGAGGGGTTAGTACGCTGCCCCTGCAGCTAGTACACAGAGGAGGAGGGGTTAGTACGCTGCCCCTGCAGCTAGTACACAGAGGAGGAGGGGTTAGTACACAGAGGGGTTAGTACGCTGCCCCTGCAGCTAGTACACAGAGGGGTTAGTACGCTGCCCCTGCAGCTAGTACACAGAGGAGGAGGGGTTAGTACGCAGAGGAGGGGGGGTTAGTACACAGAGGGGGGGTTAGTACACAGAGGAGGGGGGGGTTAGTACACAGAGGAGGGGGGGTTAGTACACAGAGGAGGGGGGTTAGTACACAGAGGAGGGGTTAGTACACAGAGGAGGGGTTAGTACACAGAGGAGGGGTTAGTACACAGAGGAGGGGTTAGTACACAGAGGAGGGGTTAGTACACAGACAGACAGACAGTATTGTTTCTTATCGATGGCGGGGTTAGTATATACTGAAGTAAGCACTACCAGGTCCCAGATGTATCATTAATACCAGTGTAATCTATAAAATGTCTTAACTCAAGAGCTTAAGATTCGAGACCAGTTCCTGAATAAGGGCCAGTAAAGTTAAATGGACTGAAAAATCAGGAAGTAGACCAGGAACAAACTCTGGGCCCAGTTATAGCCAGTAGCTAAATACAGCGCCTTGCAAAAGTATTCATCCCCCTTGGCGTTTTTCCTATTTTGTTGCATTCCAACCTGTAATTTAAAATTGATTTTTATTTGGATTTCATGTAATGGACAAACACAAAATAGTCCAAATTGGTGAAGTGAAAAAAAATTACTTGTTTCAAAAAATTCAAAACGGAAAAGTGGTGCGTGGATATGTATTTAAATAAGCAAACATGTTTAGTGTTCGTCAAAAGGCATGTGGGAGACTCTCCAAACATATGGAAGGTACTCTCTGGTCAGATGAGACTAAAATTGAACTTTTTGGCCATCAAGGAAAACACTATGTCTGGCGCAAACCCAACACCTCTCATCACCCCGAGAACACCATCCCCACAGTGAAGCATGGTGGTGGAAGCATCATGCTGTGGGGATGTTTTTCATTTGCAGGGACTGGGAAACTGATCAGAATTGAAGGAATGATGGATGGTGCTAAATACAGGGAAATTCTTGAAGGAAACCTGTTTCAGTCTTCCAGAGATTTGAGACTGGGATGGAGGTTCACCTTCCAGCAGGACAATGACCCTAAGTATACTGCTAAAGCAACACTCGAGTGGTTTAAGGGGAAACATTCAAATGTCTTGGAATGGCCTAGTCAAAGCCCAGACCTCAATCCAATTGAGAATATGTGGTATGACTTAAAGATTGCTGTACACCAGCGGAACCCATCCAACTTGAAGGAGCTGGAGCAGTTTTGCCTTGAAGAATGGGCCAAAATCCCAGTGGCTAGATGTGCCAAGGTTATAGAGACATACCCCAAGAGACTTGCAGTTGTAATTCCTGCAAAAGGTGGCTCTACAAAGTATTGACTTTGGGGGGAGATAGTTATGCACGCTCAAGTTGTCTTATTTCTTGTTTGTTTCACAATAAAAAATATTTTGTATCTTCAAAGTGGTAGGCATGTTGTTTAAATCAAATGATACAAACCCCCCAAAAATCTATTTTAATTCCAGGTTGTAAGGCAACAAAATAGGAAAAATGCCAAGGGGGGGTGAATACTTTCGCAAGCCACTTTAGGAACAAACTCTGGGCCCAGATATAGCCAGTAGCTAAATAGGAACAAACTCTGGGCCCAGTTATAGCCAGTAGCTAAATAGGAACAAACTCTGGGCCCAGTTATAGCCAGTAGCTAAATAGGAACAAACTCTGGGCCCAGTTATAGCCAGTAGCTAAATGGGGCCCGGAGTGTTTCCTAGCTAGGTCACATGCTCAGGAGAAGGGTCCACTCTGTTTCAACTCAGAAAGACCGAGATTGGAATTTAAATTCTCTAAACCGTTTAAAAAAATCAAAAATCAAATCAGGAACATTTGAAATTAGAATTTGGTTTACATTCTGAATTGACTGGAATCGATATGCGAAGTTAATCCCATCCATGATCTGAGAAAAGGGACTCACCTTGTGGGATCTGAGTGGCCAGAGGAGAGGAGATGGTGACGAAGTTGAGGTCTTTGCTGCCGTAGTGAACGGGCATCTGGCGCCCTTTGCCCAGGTCGTCAACATTGGCATAGCACTGTGCCATGAACAGGTCCAGGGGAAAGCCACGGTACATCAGCACGCCTACCGACAAAACACACACAGAGGGCTGTTAACCTCTATAGGACACAATGGGTTGTTAAACATTGAATGAGAGTCAATGTTTTATTCAGAATCAGAATTAGCACCATCTGCTAATGAATACTTTGATGATGTGGTCGTATTCACTAGACAGACGGGACATCAGAATAAAAAAAGGATTTAAACGGGGAGGGATTAGCAGCACGTCTCCATTTAAACGGGGAGGGATTAGCAGCACGTCTCCATTTAAACGGGGAGGGATTAGCAGCACGTCTCCATTTAAACGGGGAGGGATTAGCAGCACGTGCCCATTTAAACGGGGAGGGATTAGCAGCACGTCTCCATTTAAACGGGGAGGGATTAGCAGCACGTCTCCATTTAAACGGGGAGGGATTAGCAGCACGTGCCCATTTAAACGGGGAGGGATTAGCAGCACGTCTCCATTTAAACGGGGCGGGATTAGCAGCACGTCTCCATTTAAACGGGGCGTGATTAGCAGCACGTCTCCATTTAAACGGGGAGGGATTAGCAGCACGTCTCCATTTAAACGGGGAGGGAATAGTCCCAGTCGGTATTAGGTAGACCGCCCGCACGCCCGCGGGGAAAACAACACGTGGTTACCCAGGTTACCACATTGGCTCACAGCAAACACTTGACCTTTAAAAGTCAATTACAAAACTACATTTAAGAGAAGTACATGTCTAAAGGTGACTTTTCAACACTGCCAGAGCGTTCTCACTACTTAAAAAACATGGCATATTGTAGGGCTTCCCTCGTGCCTCTTCTCATGACGATGCTGGCAGCCACGTTGAGTGAGTGCTAGCTAGCTAACGACAGCAACATTAAGCTAGCCAAGACCAACAACACAAACAAACTATAGAGCTACAAGTAGGGAACACAGTTATAAACGGACTACAGAGCTACAAGTAGGGAACAGGGTTATAAACGGACTACAGAGCTACAAGTAGGGAACAGAGTTATAAACTGGACTATAGAGCTACAAGTAGGGAACAGAGTTAAACGGACTACAGAGCTACAAGTAGGGAACAGAGTTATAAACGGACTATAGAGCTACAAGTAGGGGACAGGGTTATAAACGGACTACAGAGCTACAAGTAGGGAACAGGGTTATAAACGGACTACAGAGCTACAAGTAGGGAACAGAGTTATAAACTGGACTATAGAGCTACAAGTAGGGAACAGAGTTATAAACGGACTACAGAGCTACAAGTAGGGAACAGAGTTATAAACTGACTACAGAGCTACAAGTAGGGAACACAGTTATAAACGGACTACAGAGCTACAAGTAGGGAACAGAGTTATAAACTGGCTATAGAGCTACAAGTAGGGAACAGAGTTATAAACGGACTACAGAGCTACAAGTAGGGAACAGAGTTATAAACGGACTACAGAGCTACAAGTAGGGAACAGAGTTATAAACGGACTACAGAGCTACAAGTAGGGGACAGAGTTATAAACTGGACTACAGAGCTACAAGTAGGGAACAGAGTTATAAACTGGCTATAGAGCTACAAGTAGGGAACAGAGTTATAAACGGACTATAGAGCTACAAGTAGGGAACAGGGTTATAAACTGGACTACAGAGCTACAAGTAGGGAACAGAGTTATAAACGGACTACAGAGCTACAAGTAGGGAACAGAGTTATAAACGGACTATAGAGCTACAAGTAGGGAACACAGTTATAAACGGACTATAGAGCTACAAGTAGGGAACAGAGTTATAAACGGACTATAGAGCTACAAGTAGGGAACAGGGTTATAAACTGGCTATAGAGCTACAAGTAGGGAACAGAGTTATAAAACGGACTATTACTAAACAAGTGAAATGTCTTACCTGTGACAGAGTCTACACACACTGTGCTCTAGTTACATGTAACCTACACGGACACCTACGGGTCCCCACGATTTCCCCACGCGGCATAGCCTGAAGCCACAGGGCTCTTCTGGCAGGCTCTTTTTCCCCACCGTGGAGGCATTGTGAACCATAAAATCGCGATTTTTGACCTACTTACATACAGCAGCTTTTTGTTTGTGTTGGTACGTTTTGTTATTTCTGAGAAAGTTGGCTCTTCTACACTAGGGGTGAATGGAAAGGGTGTTTGTTTTCCCTCGTTTTTGTGGGGATTGGTCGAGGGGAATTCCTTGTTACAACATGAATATCGACTCAGAAGATCCTTAAAACAGAGGTGAGATGTCAACAGGTCTTCCTGTCCTCACCTGCTTCCCTGTACTGGCCGAAGACCAAGTCTCTTGGGTCGAGAGCCGCTGCACTGCCGATGTGGGTTCCTTCCTCTCCATAGTTAGTCATGTAGAAGGATATACGACCCTACAACACACACACACACACACACACACACGTCATTAGAGTCCTGTCTAGAGACGTACCACCCTATTCCCTATGGGCCCTGGTTCAAGTACCGCCCTGTAGGGAATAGGGTGCCATAGGGCCCTGGTCCAAGTACTGCTCTGTGGGGAATAGGGTGCCATAGGGCCCTGGTCCAAGTACTGCTCTGTAGGGAATAGGGTGCCATAGGGCCCTGGTCCAAGTACTGCCCTGTAGGGAATAGGGTGCCATAGGGCCCTGGTCCAAGTACTGCCCTGTAGGGAATAGGGTGCCATAGGGCCCTGGTCCAAGTACTGCCCTGTAGGGAATAGGGTGCCATAGGGCCCTGGTCCAAGTACTGCCCTGTGGGGAATAGGGTGCCATTTGGTAGGCAGACCTCACGACGGACCCAGGTGGTAGCTCTCTCTCTCTCACCTGTCTCTGAGACTCATAGAGGATGCGGTCCATGGTGTTCAGAAGGGTCATCTTCTGGTAGAAGTTCAACACTTGTTCCTTGGAGAGCTGAGGAAGGAAGGGCAAACACAATCAGACAGGGAGGGCAGTCACAGAGATTCTAACGCTATTGGACAAGGTGCTGTATAATACTGTGGTAGAGATTCTAACTCTATTGGACAAGGTGCTGTATAATACTGTGGTAGAGATCCTAACTCTATTGGACAAGGTGCTGTATAATACTGTGGTAGAAATAGAGATCCTAACTCTATTGGACAAGGTGCTGTATAATACTGTGGTAGAAATAGAGATCCTAACTATTGGACAAGGTGCTGTATAATACTGTGGTAGAAATAGAGATTCTAACTCTATTGGACAAGGTGCTGTATAATACTGTGGTAGAGATCCTAACTCTATTGGACAAGGTGCTGTATAATACTGTGGTAGAAATAGAGATCCTAACTCTATTGGACAAGGTGCTGTATAATACTGTGGTAGAAATAGAGATCCTAACTATTGGACAAGGTGCTGTATAATACTGTGGTAGAAATAGAGATCCTAACTCTATTGGACAAGGTGCTGTATAATACTGTGGTAGAAATAGAGATCCTAACTATTGGACAAGGTGCTGTATAATACTGTGGTAGAAATAGAGATCCTAACTCTATTGGACAAGGTGCTGTATAATACTGTGGTAGAAATAGAGATCCTAACTATTGGACAAGGTGCTGTATAATACTGTGGTAGAAATAGAGATCCTAACTCTATTGGACAAGGTGCTGTATAATACTGTGGTAGAAATAGAGATCCTAACTATTGGACAAGGTGCTGTATAATACTGTGGTAGAAATAGAGATCCTAACTATTGGACAAGGTGCTGTATAATACTGTGGTAGAAATAGAGATCCTAACTCTATTGGACAAGGTGCTGTATAATACTGTGGTAGAAATAGAGATCCTAACTCTATTGGACAAGGTGCTGTATAATACTGTGGTAGAAATAGAGATCCTAACTCTATTGGACAAGGTGCTGTATAATACTGTGGTAGAAATAGAGATCCTAACTCTATTGGACAAGGTGCTGTATAATACTGTGGTAGAAATAGAGATCCTAACTCTATTGGACAAGGTGCTGTATAATACTGTGGTAGAAATAGAGATCCTAACTATTGGACAAGGTGCTGTATAATACTGTGGTAGAAATAGAGATCCTAACTATTGGACAAGGTGCTGTATAATACTGTGGTAGAAATAGAGATCCTAACTATTGGACAAGGTGCTGTATAATACTGTGGTAGAGATAGATTCTCTGGGCCCTTGGACAAGGTGCTGTAAACTGTGTACACCTTGGGTATTATGTTGTATACTGTATTGCCACCTGCAGTGGTAGCCTACGGGTCCTCTGAGTAATGACCTGTGAGGTATGAACTAGTAAAGTGTGTACTGTTACCTGTGGGTCCTCTGAGGGGTTAATGATCTTTCCGGCCCGGTCCATAACCCTGTAGACGGGGATCCCAGAGATCACGTTAGGTTGGATGAACTCCAGGTGATCAATAAACTCTGCTGATGCTCCCGGGAACTGGGGCTTCTCCTCTGAGGAGTCAAACGGCTGCTGCCTGAGAGCTCCCTGAGAGAGAGAGAAAGAGACGGGGGGGAGAGAGACAGAGAGAGAGAGAGACAGAAAGAGAGAGAGACGGAAAGAGAGACGGAAAGAGACAGAGAGACAGAGAGACACAGAGGGAAGGAAGGAAGGAAGGAAGGAAGGAAGGAATGAAGGAAGGAAGGGAGTGAGAAAACCCAGATGTCAGAAACACAAATATACTGCTCAAAAAAATAAAGGGAACACTAAAATAACACATCCTAGATCTGAATGAATGAAATAATCTTATTAAATACTTTTTTCTTTACATAGTTGAATGTGCTGACAACAAAAATCACACAAAAATAATCAATGGAAATCCAATTTATCAACCCATGGAGGTCTGGATTTGGAGTCACACTCAAAATTAAAGTGGAAAACCACACTACAGGCTGATCCAACTTTGATGTAATGTCCTTAAAACAAGTCAAAATGAAGCTCAGTAGTGTGTCTGGCCTCCACGTGCCTGTATGACCTCCCTACAACGCCTGGGCATGCTCCTGATGAGGTGGCGGATGGTCTCCTGAGGGATCTCCTCCCAGACCTGGACTAAAGCATCCGCCAACTCCTGGACAGTCTGTGGTGCAACGTGGCGTTGGTGGATGGAGCGAGACATGATGTCCCAGATGTGCTCAATTGGATTCAGGTCTGGGAACCGGCGGGCCAGTCCATAGCATCAATGCCTTCCTCTTTCAGGAACTGCTGACACACTCCAGCCACATGAGGTCTAGCATTGTCTTACATTAGGAAGAACCCAGGGCCAACCGCACCAGCATATGGTCTCACAAGGGGTCTGAGGATCTCATCTCGGTACCTAATGGCAGTCAGGCTACCTCTGGCGAGCACATGGAGGGCTGTGCGGCCCCCCAAAGAAATGCCACCCCACACCATGACTGACCCACCGCCAAACCGGTCATGCTGGAGGATGTTGCAGGCAGCAGAACGTTCTCCACGGCGTCTCCAGACTCTGTCACGTCTGTCACGTGCTCAGTGTGAACCTGCTTTCATCTGTGAAGAGCACACCAATCTTGGTGTTCTCTGGCAAATGCCAAACGTCCTGCACGGTGTTGGGCTGTAAGCACAACCCCCACCTGTGGACGTCGGGCCCTCATACCACCCTCATGGAGTCTGTTTCTGACCGTTTGAGCAGACACATGCACATTTGTGGCCTGCTGGAGGTCATTTTGCAGGGCTCTGGCAATGCTCCTCCTGCTCCTCCTTGCACAAAGGCGGAGGTAGCGGTCCTGCTGCTGGGTTGTTGCCCTCCTACGGCCTCCTCCACGTCTCCTGATGTACTGGCCTGTCTCCTGGTAGCGCCTCCATGCTCTGGACACTACGCTGACAGACACAGCAAACCTTCTTGCCACAGCTCGCATTGATGTGCCATCCTGGATGAGCTGCACTACCTGAGCCACTTGTGTGGGTTGTAGACTCCGTCTCATGCTACCACTAGAGTGAAAGCACCGCCAGCATTCAAAAGTGACCAAAACATCAGCCAGGAAGCATAGGAACTGAGAAGTGGTCTGTGGTCCCCACCTGCAGAACCACTCCTTTATTGGGGGTGTCTTGCCTTATTGCCTATAATTTCCACCTGTTGTCTATTCCATTTGCACAACAGCATGTGAAATTTATTGTCAATCAGTGTTGCTTCCTAAGTGGACAGTTTGATTTCACAGAAGTGTGATTGACTTGGAGTTACATTGTGTTGTTTTAGTGTTCCCTTTATTTTTTTGAGCAGTATATAAATTCACATTGAACAACACCATAATTGAACACAGTAGAAATGCCTTATACCTTGGTCTGACTATATCTGCATGGGCAAACTTTAATATGGCAGTGAATGTACTCAAAGAAAAAGCCCGCAGAGCATTGTATGCAATAAAAATGAATTGGCTGATTTTCTCTACTCTGTTCAGAGATACGAAGCAGAGACAGATCCTTACAGATCCGTAGTAGTAATGATGGTAGTACTGGTGGTAGTAGTAATGATGGTAGTACTGGTGGTAGTAGTAATGATGGTAGTAATGTTGATGGTATCTGTAGTACTGATGGTAGTAATGATGGTAGTAGTAGTAATGCTGATGGTATTTGTAGTGATGGTATCTGTAGTAATGATGGTAGTAGTAGTAATGTTGATGGTATCTGTAGTACTGATGGTAGTAATGATGGTGGTAGTAGTAGTAATGTTGATGGTATCTGTAGTACTGATGGTAGTAATGATGGTAGTACTGGTGGTAGTAGTAATGATGGTAGTAATGTTGATGGTATCTGTAGTACTGATGGTAGTAATGATGGTAGTAGTAGTAATGTTGATGGTATCTGTAGTACTGATGGTAGTATCTGTAGTACTGATGTAATGGTCAGGGTGACAGTTACATATAGTTTCATTTTCTATGTTAAGCTTTTTATATGTATTATATTTAATCTATTGACTTACCATTTTATTGATATTATTTATTGATTTTAATTATTATTTACTACCATTTTGTATTATTATTCTTCATTATTTTATTACAATCTATATTGTATACATTGTTGCTTTGGCAATGTAAAAATAAGTACCTTTATTTAACTAGGCAAGCTACGAACAAATTCCTATTTACAATGACGGCCTACACCGGCCAAACCCTAACCAGGACGACGCTGGGCCAATTTTTGCGCCGCCCTATGGGACTCCCAATCACGGCCAGTTGTGATACAGCCTGGAATCGAACCAGGGTTTGTAGAGACGCCTCTAGCACTGAGATGCAGTGCCTTAGACTGCTGCGCCACTCGGGAGCCTTGACAAGCATTGATGCCAATAAAGCCTCTTGAATTTCAGAGAGAGGTGTTTAATGACCTAGTCACTCACACACACACACACACACACACACAGTCTGACGGGTCACTTAGGAAGGGTTTAGTGACGCAGTTAGCAGGCACTGTTTACTACAGTAATCACAAACCGCAGCTACACACACAACACAGTCTACCCGGAGCTTCTTCTGTTTTTAAACTGGCTGACCTTCCAGCTGTTCCTAGAGGTCATGTGTTTGCTTTGTGAAGGTTTGAAAATCAGACCACCGCTCTACACAGCTAGCAACATTAGACAGGTCAAATTGAAGGCTCTCACTTTATCTTGTGAAACATTGGTGTATGATCATGATCATCACTCAAAAAGTATTGATAGTTACGCAGAAGTTCGACTTTTGCGTCGATCACAAGTGACGTCTGCAGTTCTCCACTCCCCACAATCGACCAATCAGGATGCAGGGAAATGAAGCGTTACTATTTAGCAGTGATCTACTACTGATATCTACCTGTATGTAATATCAAAACACATATCAAAGCTCTACTACTGATATCTACCTGTATGTAATATCAAAGTAACTAACGTTAGATAACTCATTCATAATGAAGGCAAGGTTTCCAGACTAGCAAGTTAATCATACATTAGCATGTTAGCTAACTACTTGTTCCATTGGGTGCTAAACAAACGTGTTACCAAGTTGGCTAGTTTACTTACTAGTTATGTAGAGTAATGAAAACATGCAAAACAACAATGTTATTTAAAATGTACATTTGGATGGATGTGCATTGAATATATTCAATGAATTCATGTGCGCTAAATGACGTTTAGCTTGCTAGCCATACTAGCCACAAGTAACGTTAGCTAACTTGTGAACTGTCAAGCAACAATTCCTCACCTTAACTAACGGGTTAGCTATTATATAAAACAATGTGTTATTAACTCACATTGACTCTGAACGCCCTCTGCTGAATGAGCTTTGCTGCTCTGAATCCAGTCGTTTGACGGATGACATGAGAACAGATCCCAGACATTTTGTTAACAGCGCTTAGCGTTGCCATCTTCTGCTCTGTTTAGCTAGTTAGCTACCTCGGCTAGCTGCAGATTACAGTAGCTAGCAGCGCGTTTAAACCAATAATCACTTCCCCTCAAGTCTAGTAGATCTGAAATTATTGTGTTGGTCTCAGCAGCTCCATTGAAACCGCTAATCTGGGTTAAGGTTTTTATTGCTTACACCTAACAATTTATTTTAGATCTGCGATACAGACAAAACAGGGGTTAACTGGGATTAATGTCGTCATCACTGAGCGCCCAAAATAACAGAAAAATAAGCGACGTCAAATCCCCGCGACAGTCTTCTGGTTTTCTCTTGGCATCGTGATGGATGTGTGTGGATCTTCGAGTCCTACTTTGAGGGAGTTTGGCTGCGAACAGAATTTACTATCACGACCTGATGGATCGTCGTCCTTCGTCCAAGGTATGTTAGCAGTATATCAGAACAAGATATCGTTGAAAGGAAATGTATCGAACTATACCGTTGCTGCTCCCCCCATTGACCAACAAGACAGAAGTGACCTAACTATACTCATCCAAGCTGTGCTGCGTTACATCGCTTTGTCTCAGATATGGATTATGTTAATGTTAGTTTAATTGGGTCTGTCTTTCCTGCAGGAGACACCAGTGTGTTAGCTGGAGTGTATGGCCCGGCCGAGGTGAAGGTCAGTAAGGAGATCTATGACAGAGCTACCCTGGAGGTGGTGATGCAGCCCAAAGTGGGACTACCAAGTGAGTAAGGAATCTTCTTATTTGGGATTAGGTTGGCAGATAGCAACTTTTAAGGTGCTTACACCGCCACCTACTGTACTGGAGTGTGAGGCCAGTCACGGTCTACCTACATTAAATGATCTGCATTAGTCCTGTTCCTCTAAGAAAGTGAAATAGAGCCCTGGACACCACTTGCCTTTCCTCCCCCCACTACACCACCCAAACCCCCTCTAGAGCCCTAGACACCACTTCCCTTTCCTCCCCCACTACACCACCCAAACCCCCTCTAGCCTCTCTAACCCTCTAGAGCCCTAGACACCACTTCCCTTCCCTCCCCCCACTACACCACCCAAACCCCCTCTAGCCTCTCTAACCCTCTAGAGCCCTAGACACCACTTCCCTTTCCTCCCCCCACTACACCACCCAAACCCCCTCTAGAGCCCTAGACACCACTTCCCTTTCCTCCCCCACTACACAACCCAAACCCCCTCTAGAGCCCTGGACACCACTTCCCTTTCCTCCCCCCACTACACCACCCAAACCCCCTCTAGAGCCCTAAACACCACTTCCCTTTCCTCCCCCACTACACCACCCAAACCCCCTCTAGCCTCTCTAACCCTCTAGAGCCCTAGACACCACTTCCCTTTCCTCCCCCCACTACACCACCCAAACCCCCTCTAGCCTCTCTAACCCTCTAGAGCCCTAGACACCACTTTCCTCCCACCACTACACCACCCAAACCCCCTCTAGAGCCCTAAACACCACTTCCCTTTCCTCCCCCACTACATCACCCAAACCCCCTCTAGCCTCTCTAACCCTCTAGAGCCCTAGACACCACTTTCCTCCCACCACTACACCACCCAAACCCCCTCTAGAGCCCTAAACACCACTTCCCTTTCCTCCCCCCACTACACCACCCAAACCCCCTCTAACCTCTCTAACCCTCTAGAGCCCTAGACACCACTTCCCTTTCCTCCCCCACTACACCACCCAAACCCCCTCTAGCCTCTCTAACCCTCTAGAGCCCTAGACACCACTTCCCTTTCCTCCCCCCACTACACCACCCAAACCCCCTCTAGAGCCCTAAACACCACTTCCCTTTCCTCCCCCACTACACCACCCAAACCCCCTCTAGCCTCTCTAACCCTCTAGAGCCCTAGACACCACTTCCCTTTCCTCCCCCCACTACACCACCCAAACCCCCTCTAGCCTCTCTAACCCTCTAGAGCCCTAGACACCACTTTCCTCCCACCACTACACCACCCAAACCCCCTCTAGAGCCCTAAACACCACTTCCCTTTCCTCCCCACTACACCACCCAAACCCCCTCTAGCCTCTCTAACCCTCTAGAGCCCTAGACACCACTTCCCTTTCCTCCCACCACTACACCACCCAAACCCCCTCTAGAGCCCTAAACACCACTTCCCTTTCCTCCCCACTACACCACCCAAACCCCCTCTAACCTCTCTAATCCTCTAGAGCCCTGGACACCACTTCCCTTTCCTCCCCCCACTACACCACTCAAACCCCCTCTAGCCTCTCTAATCCTCTAGAGCCCTAGACACCACTTCCCTTTCCTCCCCCCACTACACCACTCAAACCCCCTCTAGCCTCTCTAATCCTCTAGAGCCCTAGACACCACTTCCCTTTCCTCCCCCCACTACACCACCCAAACCCCCTCTAGAGCCCTAAACACCACTTCCCTTTCCTCCCCCACTACACCACCCAAACCCCCTCTAGCCTCTCTAATCCTCTAGAGCCCTGGACACCACTTCCCTTTCCTCCCCCCACTACACCACTCAAACCCCCTCTAGCCTCTCTAATCCTCTAGAGCCCTAGACACCACTTCCCTTTCCTCCCCCCACTACACCACCCAAACCCCCTCTAGAGCCCTAAACACCACTTCCCTTTCCTCCCCCACTACACCACCCAAACCCCCTCTAGCCTCTCTAACCCTCTAGAGCCCTAGACACCACTTCCCTTTCCTCCCACCACTACACCACCCAAACCCCCTCTAGAGCCCTAGACACCACTTCCCTTTTCTCCCCCACTACACCACCCAAACCCCCTCTAGCCTCTCTAACCCTCTAGAGCCCTAGACACCATTTCCCTTTCCTCCCCCCACTACACCACCCAAACCCCCTCTAGCCTCTCTAAACCTCTAGAGCCCTAGACACCACTTCCCTTTCCTCCCCCCACTACACCACCCAAACCCCCTCTAGAGCCCTGGACACAACTTCCCTTTCCTCCCCCCACTACACCACCCAAACCCCCTCTAGAGCCCTAAACACCACTTCCCTTTCCTCCCCCACTACACCACCCAAACCCCCTCTAGCCTCTCTAACCCTCTAGAGCCCTAGACACCACTTCCCTTTCCTCCCCCCACTACACCACCCAAACCCCCTCTAGCCTCTCTAACCCTCTAGAGCCCTGAGCACCACTTCCCTATCCTCCCCCCACTACACCACCCAAACCCCCTCTAGCCTCTCTAACCCTCTAGAGCCCTAGACACCACTTTCCTCCCACCACTACACCACCCAAACCCCCTCAAGAGCCCTAAACACCACTTCCCTTTCTTCCCCCACTACACCACCCAAACCCCCTCTAGCCTCTCTAACCCTCTAGAGCCCTAGACACCACTTCCCTTTCCTCCCCCCACTACACCACCCAAACCCCCTCTAGCCTCTCTAACCCTCTAGAGCCCTAGACACCACTTCCCTATCCTCCCCCACTACACCACCCAAACCCCCTCTAGCCTCTCTAACCCTCTAGAGCCCTAGACACCACTTCCCTTTCCTCCCCCCACTACACCACCCAAACCCCCTCTAGCCTCTCTAACCCTCTAGAGCCCTAGACACCACTTTCCTCCCACCACTACACCACCCAAACCCCCTCTAGAGCCCTAAACACCACTTCCCTTTCCTCCCCACTACACCACCCAAACCCCCTCTAGCCTCTCTAACCCTCTAGAGCCCTAGACACCACTTCCCTTTCCTCCCACCACTACACCACCCAAACCCCCTCTAGAGCCCTAGACACCACTTCCCTTTTCTCCCCCCACTACACCACCCAAACCCCCTCTAGCCTCTCTAACCCTCTGGAGCCCTAGACACCACTTCCCTTTCCTCCCCCCACTACACCACCCAAACCCCCTCTAGCCTCTCTAACCCTCTAGAGCCCTAGACACCACTTTCCTCCCACCACTACACCACCCAAACCCCCTCTAGAGCCCTAAACACCACTTCCCTTTCCTCCCCCACTACACCACCCAAACCCCCTCTAGTCTTTCTAACCCTCTAGAGCCCTAGACACCACTTTCCTCCCACCACTACACCACCCAAACCCCCTCTAGAGCCCTAAACACCACTTCCCTTTCCTCCCCCCACTACACCACTCAAACCCCCTCTAGCCTCTCTAACCCTCTAGAGCCCTAGACACCACTTCCCTTTCCTCCCACCACTACACCACCCAAACCCCCTCTAGCCTCTCTAACCCTCTAGAGCCCTAGACACCACTTCCCTTTCCTCCCCCACTACACCACCCAAACCCCCTCTAGAGCCCTAGACACCACTTCCCTTTCCTCCCCCCACTACACCACCCAAACCACCTCTAGCCTCTCTAACCCTCTAGAGCCCTAGACACCACTTTCCTCCCCCCACTCCACCACCCAAACCCCCTCTAGAGCCCTGGACACCACTTCCCTTTCCTCCCACCACTACACCACCCAAACCCCCTCTAGAGCCCTAAACACCACTTCCCTTTCCTCCCCCACTACACCACCCAAACCCCCTCTAGCCTCTCTAACCCTCTAGAGCCCTAGACACCACTTCCCTTTCCTCCCCCCACTACACCACCCAAACCCCCTCTAGCCTCTCTAACCCTCTAGAGCCCTAGACACCACTTCCCTTTCCTCCCCCCACTACACCACCCAAACCCCCTCTAGAGCCCTAAACACCACTTCCCTTTCCTCCCCCACTACACCACCCAAACCCCCTCTAGCCTCTCTAACCCTCTAGAGCCCTAGACACCACTTCCCTTTCCTCCCCCCACTACACCACCCAAACCCCCTCTAGCCTCTCTAACCCTCTAGAGCCCTAGACACCACTTTCCTCCCACCACTACACCACCCAAACCCCCTCTAGAGCCCTAAACACCACTTCCCTTTCCTCCCCCACTACACCACCCAAACCCCCTCTAGCCTCTCTAACCCTCTAGAGCCCTAGACACCACTTTCCTCCCACCACTACACCACCCAAACCCCCTCTAGAGCCCTAAACACCACTTCCCTTTCCTCCCCCACTACACCACCCAAACCCCCTCTAGCCTCTCTAACCCTCTAGAGCCCTAGACACCAATCCCTTTCCTCCCCCACTACACCACCCAAACCCCCTCTAGCCTCTCTAACCCTCTAGAGCCCTAAACACCACTTCCCTTTCCTCCCCCACTACACCACCCAAACCCCCTCTAGAGCCCTAGACACCACTTCCCTTTCCTCCCCCACTACACCACCCAAACCCCCTCTAGCCTCTCTAACCCTCTAGAGCCCTAGACACCAATTCCCTTTCCTCCCCCACTACACCACCCAAACCCCCTCTAGCCTCTCTAACCCTCTAGAGCCCTAAACACCACTTCCCTTTCCTCCCCCACTACACCACCCAAACCCCCTCTAGAGCCCTAGACACCACTTCCCTTTCCTCCCACCACTACACCACCTAAACCCCCTCTAGCCTCTCTAACCCTCTAGAGCCCTGGACACCACTTCCCTTTCCTCCCCCCACTACACCCCCCAAACCCCCTCTAGAGCCCTAGACACCACTTCCCTTTCCTCCCCCCACTACACCACCCAAACCCCCTCTAGAGCCCTAAACACCACTTCCCTTTCCTCCCCCACTACACCACCCAAACCCCCTCTAGCCTCTCTAACCCTCTAGAGCCCTAGACACCACTTCCCTTCCCTCCCCCCACTACACCACCCAAACCCCCTCTAGAGCCCTAGACACCACTTCCCTTTCCTCCCCCCACTACACCCCCCAAACCCCCTCTAGAGCCCTAGACACCACTTCCCTTTCCTCCCCCCACTACACCCCCCAAACCCCCTCTAGAGCCCTAGACACCACTTCCCTTTCCTCCCCCCACTACACCCCCCAAACCCCCTCTAGAGCCCTAAACACCACTTCCCTTCCCTCCCCCCACTACACCACCCAAACACCAACCCAGTCCAGCCTCTCTAACCCTTTTATATAATCTCTCCTCATCTATGTCATACAGTTCACAAAATATCAACACATGGTCTACCGTTTCCTCCATTAAACACTCGTCACACAGACCTGTTTCCTGACGTGACATTCCAACCTGTGGCCAAACTGTAGTCTACCCTACACAACTTCCTCTCTCCTACATCCCATACTCCCCACCTCTTCCTTTACTGACCGATGCACGCGATACAATCACCTCCCCTTACTACTAGCATCCCACTCCCTTTTTGAGTGACGAATCAAATATTTAAGAGATAATGGCAGAGAAGCTGGTGTTTTGGAGGGTAAATGGAACTGGTGTTGTTAGGCCCGAGAAGAAGTCACTTATTATAGTACACCTAAAGGACATACACGGTACACTTCCACAGAACACCACAAGATGGCAGTGTCGGACCTCATTTTCATTCTTCCTCAGGTGTCAGAGAGCGAGCCAGAGAACAGTGTGTGAGGGAAACATGCGAAGCATCTCTTCTCTCCACGCTTCATCCACGCTCCTCCCTCACTCTCGTCCTCCAAGTGGTCCATGATGACGGTTCAGTATCCTTTAGTGAAATATCATACCTGTCTGTGTGGAGTGTGTGTGGAGTGTGTGTGGAGTGTGTGTGGAGTGTGTGTTGAGTGTTAGCCTACCAGTCCCATTGCAGTGGTTTCCCTTTTCTCTAAGGACTGAGCTTTTCCCTCATGTTGCACTAAGACTGCAGTCAGGTGTTTTATTCAGCCTGTGAAGTGGGCTTCCTCAGTCCCCTCACACACAACATCCTGGGACACCTTGCACTCCCTGAATTCACACTCATTCAGAGACCCAAAATAAAAACCAAAATAAGCTACGTCAAATCCCCAGCGACAGTCTTCTAGTTTTGTCTTTGCACGATGGATGTGTGTGGATCTTGGAGTCCTACTTTGAGGGAGTTTGGTTGCGAACAGAATTCATTCAGAGACCGTAGACTTCAGGTCTGTGGAGAAGGTACAGAGGACGGGACAGTAGATGCCGTCTTATTATTATTATTATTGTTATTATGTGTGTCGGTAGTGTTGTTCCTTACCCCCCCACCCACAGCTGTTGTCCTGCTTTCTGAACTCAGCTTGTATGGCCCTGATGGACGCAGGCCTGCCTATGAGCTGTCTGTTCGCTGGGGTCACCTGTGCCATCGATACAGATGGCCAGGTTATTACCGACCCCAACGCAGAACAGGAGAAGGTAGATGATTGTTCTAGCAGAAAAGCATGGCTATTAACACAGGACGACTCAGTTTTAAATTCAAATTAGCTTTTTGCTTTTGACATTACATGAATTTCCTTTTATTCCACATTCTAGAAAATTGCTTTTCTATTCATATCTTTCTATGTGTCACGTACTAAGAACTGCAGCACATTGGGTAAGTAGTACGCCCTAATTGGGCCTGAACCTACTGGGTTGTGTTTCCTCTCTCAGGAAAGTCGTGCTTTGATGACCTTCGCTATTGACAGTACCGAGCGCAGAGTGATGATGTCATCCACCAGAGGATCTTTTACAGTTCATGAGGTCAGTAAATATCCACCTCTTAAATCACACGTTTCTTTTCAGTGGTGTTTGGAAGAATGGTATCATTTTATTAATCACCGAAGCACCAGCAGTGTTGTTAACTGCTCTAAACGAACTGACTTTGCCTAAAGCCGGCAGGTAGCCTAGCCGTTAGAGCGTTGGGCCAGTAACCAGCAGGTAGCCTAGCCATTAGAGCATTGGGCCAGTAACCAGCAGGTAGCCTAGCCATTAGAGCATTGGGCCAGTAACCAGCAGGTAGCCTAGCCATTAGAGCATTGGGCCAGTAACCAGCAGGTAGCCTAGCCATTAGAGCATTGGGCCAGTAACCAGCAGGTAGCCTAGCCATTAGAGCATTGGGCCAGTAACCAGCAGGTAGCCTAGCCATTAGAGCATTGGGCCAGTAACCAGCAGGTAGCCTAGCCATTAGAGCATTGGGCCAGTAACCAGCAGGTAGCCTAGCCGTTAGAGCATTGGGCCAGTAACCAGCAGGTAGCCTAGCCGTTAGAGCATTGGGCCAGTAACCAGCAGGTAGCCTAGCCATTAGAGCATTGGGCCAGTAACCAGCAGGTAGCCTAGCCATTAGAGCATTGGGCCAGTAACCAGCAGGTAGCCTAGCCGTTAGAGCATTGGGCCAGTAACCAGCAGGTAGCCTAGCCATTAGAGCATTGGGCCAGTAACCAGCAGGTAGCCTAGCCGTTAGAGCATTGGGCCAGTAACCAGCAGGTAGCCTAGCCGTTAGAGCATTGGGCCAGTAACCAGCAGGTAGCCTAGCCGTTAGAGCATTGGGCCAGTAACCAGCAGGTAGCCTAGCCGTTAGAGCATTGGGCCAGTAACCAGCAGGTAGCCTAGCCGTTAGAGCATTGGGCCAGTAACCAGCAGGTAGCCTAGCCATTAGAGCATTGGGCCAGTAACCAGCAGGTAGCCTAGCCATTAGAGCATTGGGCCAGTAACCAGCAGGTAGCCTAGCCATTAGAGCATTGGGCCAGTAACCAGCAGGTAGCCTAGCCATTAGAGCATTGGGCCAGTAACCAGCAGGTAGCCTAGCCATTAGAGCATTGGGCCAGTAACCAGCAGGTAGCCTAGCCATTAGAGCATTGGGCCAGTAACCAGCAGGTAGCCTAGCCATTAGAGCATTGGGCCAGTAACCAGCAGGTAGCCTAGCCATTAGAGCATTGGGCCAGTAACCAGCAGGTAGCCTAGTGGATAGAGCGTTGGGCCAGTAACCAGCAGGTAGCCTAGCCATTAGAGCGTTGGGCCAGTAACCGAAAGGTCGCTAGTTCGAATCCCCGAGCTGAAAAATATGTCTATGCCATAGCACTTAACCCTAATTGCTCCAGGGTCGTGGTTGATGGTGGTTGATAAGGGTTAATGGTGGTTGATAAGGGTTAATGGTGGTTGATAAGGGTTGATGGTGGTTGATAAGGGTTGATGGTGGTTGATAAGGGTTAATAGTTAACTGCTATTAATGGTTATCCGCTACAAGACCATGGTGCTTGCCTACGGAGCTGTGAGGGGAACGGCACCTCCATACCTTCAGGCTCTGATCAGGCCCTACACCCAAACAAGGGCACTGCGTTCATCCACCTCTGGCCTGCTGGCCCCCCTACCTCTGAGGAAGCACGGTTCCCGCTCAGCCCAGTCAAAACTGTTCGCTGCTCTGGCACCCCAATGGTGGAACAAGCTCCCTCACGACGCCAGGACAGCGGAGTCAATCACCACCTTCCGGAGACACCTGAAACCCCACCTCTTTAAGGAATACCTGGGATAGGATAAAGTAATCCTTCTACCCCCCCCCCCCCAAAAGATTTAGATGCACTATTGTAAAGTGGTTGTTCCACTGGATATCATAAGGTGAATGCACCAATTTGTAAGTCGCTCTGGATAAGAGCGTCTGCTAAATGACTTAAATGTAAAATAGTGGCTGATAGTGGTCGATTGTTGGATGCTAGTGGTCGATAATGGCTGATAGTGGTCGATAATGGCTGATAGTGGTCGATAATGGCTGATAGTGGTCGATAGTGGCTGATAGTGGTCGATAGTGGCTGATAGTGGTCGATAGTGGCTGATAGTGGTCGATAGTGGCTGATAGTGGTCGATAGTGGCTGATAGTGGTCGATAGTGGCTGATAGTTGTCGATAGTGGTCGATAGTGGCTGATAGTGGCTGATAGTGGTCGATAGTGGTTGATAGTGGCTGATAGTGGTCGATAGTGGCTGATAGTGGTCGATAGTGGCTGATAGTGGTCGATAGTGGCTGATAGTGGTCGATAATGGCTGATAGTGGTCGATAGTGGCTGATAGTGGTCGATAGTGGCTGATAGTGGTCGATAGTGGCTAATAGGAGTTGATAGTGGTTGATAATGGCTGATAGTGGTTGATAATGGCTGATAGTGGCTGATAATGGCTGACCCTGGCTGTGACCCCACTCTCCGATGGTGTCTCAGGGAGAGGGGGGGGTATAAAAATATATTTTTAAAGCATTTCCAATTCACACGTGTTTTTAATACATACTTGTACATGTGTGAAATAGGACAACTATATAAATAACTATAATCACCCGCTTAATTAATAATACATTAATTAGCCTATGGTGATGTCACATATTTTATTTATTTATTTATTTCACCTTTATTTAAACCAGGTAGGCAAGTTGAGAACAAGTTCTCATTTACAATTGCGACCTGGCCAAGATAAAGCAAAGCAGTTCGACAACATACAAAAACACAGAGTTACACATGGAGTAAAACAACATACAATCAATGATGCAGTAGAAAAAAATAAGACTATATACAATGTGAGCAAATGATGTGAGATAAGGGAGGTAAAGGCAAAAAAAATGCCATGGTGGCAAAGTAAATAAAGTATGGCAAGAAAAACACTGGAATGGTAGATTTGTAGTTTGAAGAAAGTTAAAAGTTAAAATATAAATAATATGGTGCAAAGGAGCAAAATAAATAAAATAAATAAATACAGTAGGGGAAAAGGTAGTAGTTTGGGCTCAATTAAAGATGGGCTATGTACAGGTGCAGAGATCTGTGAGCTGCTCTGACAGCTGGTGCTTAAAGCTAGTGAGGGAGATAAGTGTTTCCAGTTTTAGAGATTTTTGTAGTTCGTTCCAGTCATTGGCAGCTGAGAACTGGAAGGAGAGACGACCAAAGGAGGAGTTGGCTTTAGGGGTGACCAGAGAGATATACCTGCTGGAGCGCGTGCTACAGGTGGGTGCTGCTATGGTGACCAGTGAGCGGAGATAAGGGGGGACTTTACCTAGCAGGGTCTTGTAGATGACCTGGAGCCAATGTGTTTGGCGACGATTATGAAGTGAAGAATTAAACATAGAATTAAACATTTCAATTAATGCTATTGATCAAATCAAAGTTTAGTCATCACCTCCTGTATGAAATGCATCCTGTAGTATACTATGCTCTAAATACTGTAGTATTTATATACTATAGTATTCACTGGAATGTTTTTTGTGGAAGTATACTGTAGTATGTTTTTACGGACATGACTAGTATACTGTAGTATTTACTGTAGTATTTAAAAAAAAAAGATTTAACATTTATGGACATGACTAGTATACTGTAGTATTTACTGTATTTTTTTAAAATTAATATTTAACATTTATGGACATGACTAGTATAGTGTATATAATTACTGTAGTGTTTTGTAGTATTTACTATAGTGTTTTATCATCTTTGACATAGAAGTTGGGGCTTTCTCCTTGAGGAAACCTACTGGAGAAATACTAAAGAGCAGATTTTCCATAACCTGTAGGCAGGTAGGACTGGACCCCGAACGAAAAGTTCAGAGTTTCTGCTCTTTATCTATAACCTGTAGGGAACACAATATACGGTCTGTACTTGGCATGTAGGTTTATCACTCATGGTTGGTACACACAGGGATATGGAAATGGGTGGAGTATATGCTAACTATATACTGTAGTAAAAACTAGTATATACTATACTAATTACTGTAGTAAAAACTAGTATATACTAAATACTGTAGTAAAAACTAGTATATACTAAATACTGTAGTAAAAACTAGTATATACTATACTAATTACTGTAGTATTTTTGCAGACAATACTGTTTTTTTGGGGGGGTATAATACTTTATTTAATATTCTATAGTATACTACACACGATTGAGGGATACTACAAAGTGTATTAGAATTATTCAGTATACTACAACATTCTAAAGTAAGCACTACGTTATCAAAGGGTACTATAGTGTGGAGTATAGTATACTACGCAATTCTATAGTAAGAAATACACGGTCGAGGGATACTAGTGTATAGCATTCTACAGTATACTACACAATTAGATAGTAAGCGCTACACGGTCGAGGGACATTACAGTGTGCAGTATGGCATTCTACAGTTTACTACAGAATACTATAATATCCTGTAGTAAACTAGTATTTATTTTTATGTGGGCTACACAGTTTTTCAGCAGGTATAAACAGGGCAGTGGAATGCTGGAGCTCCCTTAAAAGTGTACTACAAATATCAATAGCCAATGACTGTACCCCTGTACCCCAATGACTGTACCCCTGTCTTTGTCCCCAATGACTGTTCCCCTGTCTTTGTCCCCAATGACTGTACCCCTGTACCCCTGTCTTTGTCCCCAATGACTGTACCCCTGTCTTTGTCCCCACAGCTGCAGCAGTGCATAGCTGTCAGTCAGAAAGCATCAGACAAGATTTTCCAGTTCTACAGAGATTCTGTCAGACGAAGATATTCCAAGACGCTCTGATTATCGAGGATTCTGCTTCTGTCTTCCATATTTTTTTTTTGCATCTTTTGTTTTAAAAAATAAATAAAATTTACAGACCAAACCATTGTTGTTTTTTTAATAAAATATTTGGAATTGGTTTTTAAAAAAAAAGATTTTTTGTTGTTTTTCTTGCGCTTTTAAAGAATTGATATTGGTTTAATGAAACGAACACCACAAAATGAAGCGGAATATGAATGATATTGTCAAACATGGAAAGTAAAGCGACATGTTTAAGTCATGTGTCTGTTTATTACATTGGTGGCCTCTTTTTTTCTATGTACATTTCATCATAACACAAGGTGTTGTGAACAGCAACAGTACAGGTACACCTGATCTGCTCACGCTCGTTCACCTGACCTTTCACCTCTGACTAGACTGAGTGATCAACACATGGGCTGAATCTCAAAAGTACTTTGTTGTTTTCTCCGTCTAACCCCGGCCAGTGTTGACAGACCTCGTCAGTAGCGTGTCGACGGACCTCGTCAGTAGCGTGTCGACGGACCTCGTCAGTAGCGTGTCGACGGACCTCGTCAGTAGCGTGGCGACGGACCTCGTCAGTAGCGTGGCGACGGACCTCGTCAGTAGCGTGGCGACGGACCTCGTCGGTAGCGTGGCGACGGACCTCGTCGGTAGCGTGGCGACGGACCTCGTCGGTAGCGTGGCGACGGACCTCAGTAGTGTGTGGTCTGTACAGGTGTCATATTTAGTGCCGTAGTATAACACCAGTACTGGCAGTCACATTTAGTTGTTATGGTTTCTGAAGTGCTTTTCTTCAAGTATTATTCTGGTGTTCTTCATTAAATCAAACTCAGTCTTGATACAACACTGATTCTCTGAAAAAACCATTCCTTTCATTCGAAAGGAACAACCGACTTGATCTCTAAAACCCTAAATATGTAATTAGAAAATGTCAGTATGTTTAGTCTGTCTCTTCGTTGTTTCACAAACTCTTTTTTTTAATCGACCCAGCAGTTTCCCTTATGGCGCACTGAGCTCCTGAAGAACTGAGCTCCTGAAGAACTGAGCTCCTGAAGAACTGAGCTCCTGAAGAACTGAGCTCCTGAAGAACTGAGCTCCTGAAGAACTGAGCACTGAAGAACTGAGCTCCTGAAGAACTGAGCTCCTGAAGAACTGAGCTCCTGAAGAACTGAGCTCCTGAAGAACTGAGCTCCTGAAGTGGCTAGACATTTTGTCATTGTTAGGATCATTCCAGACAGAGAGAGAGGGGTATTGAAGAACTTAGCAAGAGAAACATGTCAAAGTGCTAATTCACCATGCGGGTTGACTCAGCAAAACTACGTAGTTACGATCAGCAGTTGCAAAAAAATTGCGAAGCTCAATTCGTTACACGGTATCTGTTCAATGATTTGCTTCATACATTTTAACGTGGTAGCCCCTGGACCGTGTTTACAGCGTGGTAGCCACAGAACTGTTTTTACAGCGTAGTAGCCACAGGACCGTGTTTACAGCGTGATAGCCACGGGACCGTGTTTACAGCGTGGTAGCCACGGGACCGTTTTTACAGCGTGGTAGCCACGGGACCGTGTTTAAAGCGTGGTAGCCACGGGACCGTGTTTACAGCGTGGTAGCCACGGGACCGTGTTTACAGCGTGGTAGCTACGGGACCGTGTTTACAGCGTGGTAGCCACAGGACCGTGTTTACAGCGTGGTAGCCACGGGACCGTGTTTACAGCGTGGTAGCCACGGGACCGTGTTTACAGCGTGGTAGCCACGGGACCGTGTTTACAGCGTGGTAGACACAGGACCGTGTTTACAGCGTGGTAGCGACGGGACTGTTTTTACAGCGTGGTAGCCACGGGACCGTGTTTAAAGCGTGGTAGCCACGGGACCGTGTTTACAGCGTGGTAGCCACGGGACCGTGTTTACAGCGTGGTAGCCTCGGGACCGTGTTTACAGCGTGGTAGCCTCGGGACCGTGTTTACAGCGTGGTAGCCTCGGGACCGTGTTTACAGCGTGGTAGCCACGGGACCGTGTTTACAGCGTGGTAGACACGGGACCGTGTTTACACCGTGGTAGCCACGGGACCGTTTTACAGCGTGGTAGCCACGGGACTGTTTTTACAGCGTGGTAGCCTCGGGACCGTTTTTACAGCGTGGTAGCCACGGGACCGTGTTTACAGCGTGGTAGCCACGGAACCAAAACGGCTGAGAAGTTGAGACTCGCACTTCAAGGGTCTTAGTTGTTGTGGAAATTGACTCGCTGTTTACTTTCTGCATCTACGTCATATCGCTGAGTCTACCTTTTTAAGTAAAGAAGGAAAAGATGCATACTTGGCATTGAGTTAGTTAGTATAACAACAGGCGGTGCTCAGTATTCCTGTCTCAGCATGTAGATCAGAATGTCCATAACAGCAGGCGGTGCTCAGTATTCCTGTCTCAGCATGTAGATCAGAATGTCCATAACAGCAGGCGGTGCTCAGTATTCCTGTCTCAGCATGTAGATCAGAATGTCCATAACAGCAGGCGGTGCTCGGTATTCCTGTCTCAGCATGTAGATCAGAATGTCCATAACAGCAGGCGGTGCTCGGTATTCCTGTCTCAGCATGTAGATCAGAATGTCCATAACAGCAGGCGGTGCCCGGTATTCCTGTCTCAGCATGTAGATCAGAATGTCCATAACAGCAGGCGGTGCTCAGTATTCCTGTCTCAGCATGTAGAACAGAATGTCCATAACAGCAGGCGGTGCTCAGTATTCCTGTCTCAGCATGTAGATCAGAATGTCCATAACAGCAGGCGGTGCCCAGTATTCCTGTCTCAGCATGTAGATCAGAATGTCCATAACAGCAGGCGGTGCTCAGTATTCCTGTCTCGGCATGTAGATCAGAATGTCCATAACAGCAGGCGGTGCCCAGTATTCCTGTCTCAGCATGTAGATCAGAATGTCCATAACAGCAGGCGGTGCTCAGTATTCCTGTCTCAGCATGTAGATCAGAATGTCGATAACAGCAGGCGGTGCCCAGTATTCCTGTCTCAGCATGTAGATCAGAATGTCCATAACAGCAGGCGGTGCTCAGTATTCCTGTCTCAGCATGTAGATCAGAATGTCCATAACAGCAGGCGGTGCTCAGTATTCCTGTCTCAGCATGTAGATCAGAATGTCCATAACAGCAGGCGGTGCTCAGTATTCCTGTCTCAGCATGTAGATCAGAATGTCCATAACAGCAGGCGGTGCTCAGTATTCCTGTCTCAGCATGTAGATCAGAATGTCCATAACAGCACATACCAGGTTGCTGTGACATGTTGTGGTTTGTAACAAACTGTATATACCCTGCAGCTTTCTCTCCCAACACGAAAGGACAAATGGTGACATCGGCTGAATATGGAGTCCGTCACCGCTTTCAATGAAGAATTGCTTTATGTTATGATGGCATGGTTGTTTAAACATTCCCATCCTGTCTAGGAGAGAGAGAGAGAGAGAGTCTCGTAGGTACATGGCAATCCCCCTAAGTGGCTGCGTACGGAGGAGAAAATAGCCTGTCTATATTTGGTCAGCGGGGAGCGGACAGTGTCCTGGAGGAGTAGCTTCTCTTAGTGGGATGAGTCATCGCTGCCAAGCAGGCAGCAGGGTCTAGCCCCTCTCTCACCCTCTCTTCGCCCCTCTCTCACCCTCTCTACACCCCTCTCTCCCTCTCTACGCCCCTCTCTACACCCCTCTCTCCCTCTCTTCGCCCCTCTCTCACCCTCTCTACACCCCTCTCTCCCTCTCTACGCCCCTCTCTACACCCCTCTCTCCCTCTCTACGCCCCTCTCTACACCCCTCTCACCCTCTCTACACCCCTCTCACCCTCTCTTCACCCCTCTCTACACCCCTCTCTATCTCTCTACACCCCTCTCACCCTCTCTACACCCCTCTCTCCCTCTCTACATCCCTCTCACCCTCTCTACACACCTCTCACCCTCTCTTCACCCCTCTCTTCACCCCTCTCTACACCCCTCTCTACACCCCTCTCCCTCTCAGAGCAGCCGTCCCTCTCTGAAGGCAAGCTGCTGTAGTTAGATCCCCAGAGAGAGCAGCCGTCCCTCTCTGAAGGCAAGCTGCTGTAGTTAGATTCCCAGAGAGAGCAGCCGTCCCTCTCTGAAGGCAGAGCTGCTGTAGTTAGATCCCCAGAGAGAGCAGCCGTCCCTCTCTGAAGGTAGAGCTGCTGTAGTTAGATCCCCAGAGAGAGCAACCGTCCCTCTCTGAAGGTAGGGCTGCTGTAGTTAGATCCCCAGAGAGAGCAGCCGTCCCTCTCTGAAGGTAGGGCTGCTGTAGTTAGATCCCCAGAGAGAGCAGCCGTCCCTCTCTGAAGGTAGGGCTGCTGTAGTTAGATCCCCAGAGAGAGCAGCCGTCCCTCTCTGAAGGTAGAGCTGCTGTAGTTAGATCCCCAGAGAGAGCAACCGTCCCTCTCTGAAGGTAGGGCTGCTGTAGTTAGATCCCCAGAGAGAGCAGCCGTCCCTCTCTGAAGGTAGAGCTGCTGTAGTTTAGATTGATGGATACATCCAGACGACAGGGATTGACTCTGATTGGTGTATCTGCCTTGGAGGCAGCACTGCTCTGTAGGCGTCCTGTAATAATGAATGTCTCGGCCTGTCCTGCTCCTGTCCTGTCCCCTACAGTCTGTCCTGCTCCTGTCCTGTCCCCTACAGTCTGTCCTGCTCCTGTCCTGTCCCCTACAGTCTGTCCTGCTCCTGTCCTGTCCCCTGCAGTCTGTCCTGCTCCTGTGTTGTCCCCTGCAGTCTGACCTGCTCCTGTGTTGTCCCCTACAGTCTGTCCTGCTCCTGTCCTGTCCCCTGCAGTCTGTCCTGCTCCTGTCCTGTCCCCTGCAGTCTGTCCTGCTCCTGTCCTGTCCCCTGCAGTCTGTCCTGCTCCTGTCCTGTCCCCTACAGTCTGTCCTGCTCCTGTCCTGTCCCCTGCAGTCTGTCCTGCTCCTGTCCTGTCCCCTGCAGTCTGTCCTGCTCCTGTGTTGTCCCCTGCAGTCTGTCCTGCTCCTGTGTTGTCCCCTACAGTCTGTCCTGCTCCTGTCCTGTCCTCTACAGTCTGTCCTGCTCCTGTGTTGTCCCCTACAGTCTGTCCTGCTCCTGTCCTGTCCCCTGCAGTCTGTCCTGCTCCTGTGTTGTCCCCTGCAGTCTGTCCTGCTCCTGTGTTGTCCCTACAGTCTGTCCTGCTCCTGTGTTGTCCCCTACAGTCTGTCCTGCTCCTGTCCTGTCCCCTGCAGTCTGTCCTGCTCCTGTCCTGTCCCCTACAGTCTGTCCTGCTCCTGTCCTGTCCCCTACAGTCTGTCCTGCTCCTGTGTTGTCCTGCTCCTGTGTCGTCCCCTGCAGTCTGTCCTGCTCCTGTCCTGTCCCCTACAGTCTGTCCTGCTCCTGTCCTGTCCCCTACAGTCTGTCCTGCTCCTGTCCTGTCCCCTACAGTCTGTCCTGCTCCTGTCCTGTCCCCTACAGTCTGTCCTGCTCCTGTGTTGTCCCTGCAGTCTGTTCTGCTCCTGTGTTGTCCCTACAGTCTGTCCTGCTCCTGTGTTGTCCTGCTCCTGTCCTGTCCCCTACAGTCTGTCCTGCTCCTGTGTTGTCCCTACAGTCTGTCCTGCTCCTGTGTTGTCCTGCTCCTGTGTTGTCCCCTACAGTCTGTCCTGACCTGTCCTGCTCCTGTGTTGTCCTGCTCCTGTCCTGTCCCCTGCAGTCTGTCCTGCTCCTGTCCTGTCCCCTGCAGTCTGTCCTGCTCCTGTCCCCTACAGTCTGTCCTGCTCCTGTCCTGTCCTGTCCTGCTCCTGTCCCCTGCAGTCTGTCCTGCTCCTGTGTTGTCTCCTGCAGTCTGTCCTGTCCTGTCCCCTGCAGTCTGTCCTGCTCCTGTGTTGTCTCCTGCAGTCTGTCCTGTCCTGTCCCCTGCAGTCTGTCCTGCTCCTGTGTTGTCCCCTGCAGTCTGTCCTGTCCTGTCCCCTGCAGTCTGTCCTGCTCCTGTGTTGTCCCCTGCAGTCTGTCCTGCTCCTGTGTTGTCCCCTGCAGTCTGTCCTGCTCCTGTGTTGTCCCCTGCAGTCTGTCCTGCTCCTGTGTTGTCCCCTGCAGTCTGTCCTGTCCTGTCCCCTGCAGTCTGTCCTGGTCCTGTCCCCTACAGTCTGTCCTGCTCCTGTGTTGTCCTGCTCCTGTGTCGTCCCCTGCAGTCTGTCCTGCTCCTGTCCTGTCCCCTACAGTCTGTCCTGCTCCTGTCCTGTCCCCTACAGTCTGTCCTGCTCCTGTCCTGTCCCCTACAGTCTGTCCTGCTCCTGTCCTGTCCCCTACAGTCTGTCCTGCTCCTGTGTTGTCCCTGCAGTCTGTCCTGCTCCTGTGTTGTCTCCTGCAGTCTGTCCTGCTCCTGTGTTGTCCCTACAGTCTGTCCTGCTCCTGTGTTGTCCTGCTCCTGTCCTGTCCCCTACAGTCTGTCCTGCTCCTGTGTTGTCCTGCTCCTGTGTTGTCCCCTACAGTCTGTCCTGACCTGTCCTGCTCCTGTGTTGTCCTGCTCCTGTCCTGTCCCCTGCAGTCTGTCCTGCTCCTGTCACATACAGTCTGTCCTGCTCCTGTCCTGTCCTGTCCTGCTCCTGTCCCCTGCAGTCTGTCCTGCTCCTGTGTTGTCTCCTGCAGTCTGTCCTGTCCTGTCCCCTGCAGTCTGTCCTGCTCCTGTGTTGTCTCCTGCAGTCTGTCCTGTCCTGTCCTGTCCCCTGCAGTCTGTCCTGCTCCTGTGTTGTCCCCTGCAGTCTGTCCTGCTCCTGTCCTGTCCCTTACAGTCTGTCCTGCTCCTGTCCTGTCCTGTCCTGCTCCTGTCCCCTGCAGTCTGTCCTGCTCCTGTGTTGTCTCCTGCAGTCTGTCCTGTCCTGTCCCCTGCAGTCTGTCCTGCTCCTGTGTTGTCCCCTGCAGTCTGTCCTGTGTTGTCCCCTGCAGTCTGTCCTGTGTTGTCCCCTGCAGTCTGTCCTGCTCCTGTGTTGTCCCCTGCAGTCTGTCCTGCTCCTGTGTTGTCCCCTGCAGTCTGTCCTGCTCCTGTGTTGTCCCCTGCAGTCTGTCCTGCTCCTGTGTTGTCCCCTGCAGTCTGTCCTGTCCTGTCCCCTGCAGTCTGTCCTGCTCCTGTCCCCTACAGTCTGTCCTGGCCGTTAGGATTCCTACTACCTCCCTTTCGTGTCCTTGTCACGACCTTCACACGGACTCCACGGGACTCCGCCCCCCTGTCGGGTCACTCCCAGACCATCCCACCCAGAGGACCACAGAGAGGGCTATAGACAGGCTACTCTACAGTATGTCCCCATGTCATCTCTCGTGTAGTGTACGTAACAGAAATATATTGTACTTTTCTGTGATGAATATTCTTTACATAATGTGATGTTTCCTCAGTCACCATGGTGATATTTACATAATATGATGTTTCCTCAGTCACCATGGTGATATTTACATAATGTGATGTTTCCTCAGTCACCATGGTGATATTTACATAATGTGACGTTTCCTCAGTCACCATGGTGATATTTACATAATGTGATGTTTCCTCAGTCACCATGGTGATATTTACATAATATGATGTTTCCTCAGTCACCATTGTGATATTTACATAATGTGATGTTTCCTCAGTCACCATGGTGATATTTACATAATGTGACGTTTCCTCAGTCATCATGTCTATGACTGCTCCTTCATGCTAAGGTCAGAGGGTGACTGATTTTCAACGTAAATCCAGGTGGGGTGTGTGTGTGTGTGTGTGTGTGTGTGTGTGTGTGTGTGTGTGTGTGTGTGTGTGTGTTCATATGTACAGAACCAGTCAAAAGTTTGCACACAACTACTCATTCCAGGGTTTTTCTTTATTTTTAGTATTTTCTACATTATAGAATAATAGTGAAGACATCAACACTATGAACTAACACATATGGAATCATGTAGTAACCAAAGAAAGTGTTAAACAAATCAAAATATATTTTTGATTTTTCAGAGTAGCCACCCTTTGCCTTGATGACAGCATTGCACACTCTTTGACATTCTCTCAACCAGCTTCATGAGGTAGTCACCTGGAATGCATTTCAATTAACAGGTGTGCCTTGTTAAAAGTTAATTTGTGGAATTTCTTTCCTTCTTAATGCATTTGAGCCAATCTGTTGTGACAAGGTAGGGGTGGTATACAGAAGATAGCCAAAAGACCAAGTCCAAAATTATGGCAAGAACAGAGAAACGACAGTCCATCGTTACTTTCAGACATGAAGGTCAGTGAATCTGGAAAATTTCAAGAACTTTGAACGTTTCTTCAAGTGCAGTCGCAACAACCATCAAGCGCTATGATGAAACTGTCTCTCATGAGGACCGCCACAGAAAAGGAAGACCCAGAGTTACCTCTGCTGCAGAGGATAAGTTCATTAGAGTTCCCAGCCTCAGAAATTGCAGCCAAAATAAATCACAGAGTTCAAGCAACAGACACATCTCAATATCAACTGTTCAGAGGAGACTGCGTGAATCAGGCCTTTGTGGTCGAATTGCTGCAAAGAAACCACTACTAAAGGACACCAATAAGAAGAAGAGACTTGCTTGGGTCAAGAAACACGAGCAATGGACATTAGACCGGTGGAGATCTGTCCTTTGGTCTGATGAGTCCAAATGTGAGATTTTTGGTTCCAACCGCTGTCTTTGTGAGATGCAGAGTAGGTGAACGGATGATCTCTGCATGTGTATTTCCCACCGTGAAGCATGGAGGAGGAGGTGTGATGGTGCTTTGCTGGTGACACTGTCAGTGAGTTATTTAGAATTCAAGGCACACTTAACCAGCATGGCTACCACCGCATTCTGCAGCGTTTCGCCATCCCATCTGGTTTGTGCTTAGTGGAATCACCATTTGTTTTTCAACAGGACAATAATCCAAAACACACCTCCAGTCTGTGTAAGGGCTATTTGACCAAGAAGGAGAGTGATGGAGTGCTGCATCAGATGACCTGGCCTCCACAATCACCAGACCTCAACCCAATTGAGATGGTTTGGGATGAGTTGGATCGCAGAGTGAAGGAAAAGCAGCCAACAAGTGCTCAGCATATGTGGGAACTCCTTCAAGACTGTTGAAAAAGCATTCCTCATGAACTGGTTGCGAGAATGCCAAGAGTGTGCAAAGCTGTCATCAAGGCAAAGGGTGGCTACTTTGAAGAATCTCAATTATATTTTGATTTGTTTAACACTTTTTTGGTTACTACATGATTCCATATGTGTTAGTTCATAGTTTTGATGTCTTCACTATTATTCTACAATGTAGAAAATAACAAAAATAAAGAAAAACCCTGGAATGACTAGATGTGTGCAACATTTTGACTGGTTCTGTATTTATATTAAAAACGTTGTTTTGTTTAATTTATTATTGATACTATTTCATCCTTCCACAAGATATGGTCCCGATACAAATCTATGGTTGCTACCTAAGCCGGCTGGTCGTTCGTTCTATCGGTTCGGTTGCAGAGTCGCGACCCAGTCGTTCAGTCTTTTTGTTCTGTATCAATGGACGCGACCCAGTCATTCAGTCTTTTGGTTCTGTATCAATGGACGTGACCCAGTCATTCAGTCTTTTGGTTCTGTATCAATGGACGTGACCCAGTCATTCAGTCTTTTGGTTCTGTATCAATGGACGCGACCCAGTCATTCAGTCTTTTGGTTCTGTATCAATGGACGCGACCCAGTCGTTTGTTGTAAATGTTCCACTTCCATAATGGCTGGTAATGTTCTTATCCCTTGCTTGCTAGTTGCTTGCTAGCTAGCCAACTAGGGCGAACTTACAGTCATGTCAAAAAGTGCAGCCAGAAGTAGCTTTTCACCTGGTGTAGAAAAATGTGCTCACTCATCAGGACACTGTTGATCAGAGGAGCTAGCCAACAACACAGCTAACAACACAGCTAACACAATCACTTAAAACTGAAGCTGGAAAGACTAACTAGCTGCACTCTGTTTCATTAGAAATTATTTCAATTTACATTTTTTTGTAGATATCCATAAAAATGATGCCAGCTGATTCCAACTGGCTAAGACTCGCTGCCTGCCGGTCTGACTCGCTGCCTGCCTGCCGGTCTGACTCGCTGCCTGCCTGCCGGTCTGACTCGCTGCCTGCCTGCCGGTCTGACTCGCTGCATGCCTGCCGGTCTGACTCGCTGCATGCCTGCCGGTCTGACTCGCTGCCTGCCGGTCTCGTCCCGATGCCCGACCCATACACATTATTATGAGACAGCTGGCGATCGAATTTAAATATTGAAACAATGTTGTAAATGTCGGCGAGACAGACAGCAAGGTTTATACAAATCTCCGCTGTTAAAAACTACAGTTGAAGTCGGAAGTTTACATACACTTAGGTTGGAGTCATTAAAACTCGTTTTTCAACCACTCCACAAATTTCTTGTTAACAAACTATAGTTTTGGCAAGTCGGTTAGGACATCTACTTTGTGCATGACACGAGT
>NC_042969.1:88078113-88080613 GCF_901001165.1 Salmo trutta | reverse complement strand
GTGGATGAGGAATAATGGTCTGGGGCTGTTTTTCATGGTTCGGGACCCTTTAGTTCCAGTGAAGGGAAATCGTAACGCTACTGTATACAATGACATTCTAGATGATTCTGTCCCAACTTTGTGGCAACAGTTTGGGGATGGCCCTTTCCTGTTTCAGCATGACAACGCCCCCGTGCACAAAGCGAGGACCATACAGAAATGGTTTGTCGATATTGGTATGGAAGAACTTGACTGGTCTGCACATAGCCCTGACCTCAACCCCATCGAAACACCTTTGGGATGAATTGGAACGCCGACTGTGAGCCAGGCCTAATCGCCCAACATCAGTGCCCGACCTCACTAATACTCTTGTGGCTGAATGGAAGCAAGTCCCCGCAGCAATGTTCCAACATCTAGTGGAAAGCCTTCCCAGAAGAGTGGAGGCTGTTATAGCAGCAAAGGGGGGGGACCAACTCCATATTAATGCCCATGATTTTGGAATGAGATGTTCGACGAGCAGGTGTCCACATACTTTTGGTCATGTAGTGTACGTACATTTTGAGACAGGTAGAAGACAGCGATGCCTAGAGGCCAGACACAGCAGAACATTGTGACGAAAACAACTATGTATACTGCTCTACCAAGCAAAAAACAAGGCAGTAACTGCTCATTTGGTCGAAAATGAGTTAATTGTCATTTTTACAACATTAAATAAATGCTAAATCATGTGGACAAGTATCCTGCCTCGTATTGTATTGTGTTCTGGAGTAAATAGGGGTCATGTTATCAGTAACTGCATGAAGTTACTCTGTACCGTAATACCCTGTATATAGCCTCCACATTGACTCTGTACCGTAATACCCTGTATATAGCCTCCACATTGACTCTGTACCGGTACCCCCTGTATATAGCCTCCACATTGACTCTGTACCGTAACACCCTGTATATAGCCTCCACATTGACTCTGTACCGTAATACCCTGTATATAGCCTCCACATTGACTCTGTACCATAATACCCTGTATATAGCCTCCACATTGACTCTGTACTGGTACCCCCTGTATATAGCCTCCACATTGACTCTGTACTGTAATACCCTGTATATAGCCTCCACATTGACTCTGTACCGTAACACCCTGTATATAGCCTCCACATTGACTCTGTACCGTAATACCCTGTATATAGCCTCCACATTGACTCTGTACTGGTACCCCCTGTATATAGCCTCCACATTGACTCTGTACTGTAATACCCTGTATATAGCCTCCACATTGACTCTGTACCGGTACCCCCTGTATATAGCCTCCACATTGACTCTGTACCGTAACACCCTGCATATAGCCTCCACATTGACTCTGTACCGTAACACCCTGTATATAGCCTCCACATTGACTCTGTACCATAATACCCTGTATATAGCCTCCTCATTGACTCTGTACCGTAACACCCTGCATATAGCCTCCACATTGACTCTGTACCGTAACACCCTGTATATAGCCTCCACATTGACTCTGTACCATAATACCCTGTATATAGCCTCCTCATTGACTCTGTACCGTAACACCCTGTATATAGCCTCCACATTGACTCTGTACCGTAATACCCTGTATATAGCCTCCACATTGACTCTGTACCGTAATACCCTGTATATAGCCTCCACATTGACTCTGTACTGTAATACCCTGTATATAGCCTCCACATTGACTCTGTACCATAATACCCTGTATATAGCCTCCTCATTGACTCTGTACCGTAACACCCTGTATATAGCCTCCACATTGACTCTGTACCGTAATACCCTGTATATAGCCTCCACGTTGACTCTGTACCGTAATACCCTGTATATAGCCTCGCTATTGTTATTTTACTGCTGCTCTTTAATTACTTGTTACTTTTATTTCTTATCTGTATTTTTTTGTAACTGCACTGTTGGTTAGGGGCTCGTAAGTAAGCATTTCACTGTGAGGTCTACTACACCTGTTGTATTCAGCATTTCACTGTGAGGTCTACTACACCTGTTGTATTCAGCATTTCACTGTGAGGTCTACTACACCTGTTGTATTCAGCATTTCACTGTGAGGTCTACTACACCTGTTGTATTCAGCATTTCACTGTGAGGTCTACTACACCTGTTGTATTTGGCATTTCACTGTGAGGTCTACTACACCTGTTGTATTCAGCATTTCACTGTGAGGTCTACTAGACCTGTTGTATTCAGCATTTCACTGTGAGGTCTACTACACCTGTTGTATTCAGCATTTCACTGTGAGGTCTACTACACCTGTTGTATTCAGCATTTCACTGTGAGGTCTACTACACCTGTTGTATTCAGCATTTCACTGTGAGGTCTACTACACCTGTTGTATTCAGCATTTCACTGTGAGGTCTACTACACCTGTTGTATTTGGCATTTCACTGTGAGGTCTACTACACCTGTTGTATTCAGCATTTCACTGTGAGGTCTACTAGACCTGTTGTATTCAGCATTTCACTGTGAGGTCTACTACACCTGTTGTATTCGG
>NC_042969.1:88058113-88075613 GCF_901001165.1 Salmo trutta | reverse complement strand
ACCCCTGTCTGTGTTCTAAATCGGAGTCCTCAGCACCCCTGTCTGTGTTCTAAATCTGAGTCCTCAGCACCCCTGTCTGTGTTCTAAATCTGAGTCCTCAGCACCCCTGTCTGTGTTCTAAATCTGAGTCCTCTGCACCCCTGTCTGTGTTCTAAATCTGAGTCCTCTGCACCCCTGTCTGTGTTCTAAATCTGAGTCCTCTGCACCCCTGTCTGTGTTCTAAATCGGAGTCCTCTGCACCCCTGTCTGTGTTCTGTAAAGTTATGTGTATCAGGGAATGTTCTGTGATGTTCTGATTGATCTGTCCTGTTAAACACTCCCGTCTCAGTGAACACAAACTGTAGTTAGTTGCTGGGGTTACCGTTACAAAGACAGTGTCAGTCTCCAGGGGGATATTAGAATTCATCTGTTGGGTGGGGATTGGTGTGTCCGGGTCAGAGAGGACAATAATATATTATATCATAATATTGTTCACTCTCACCATCCTCAACACACTGCTCTGTTTCTGCCTCTCTCTCTCTCTCTCTCTACTGTATTGCTCTGTTTCTGCCTCTCTCTCTCTCTCTCTCTCTCTCTACACTGTACTGTACTGCTTCTTTCCAATGTCTTAAGTAATTATCTTTTTGTTTTCTCATGATTTGGTTGGGTCTAATTGTGTTGCTGTCCTGGGGGGAAAAAAAGCCGTTAAATTCTACAACCACCTAAAAGGAAGCGATTCCCAAACCTTCCATAACAAAGCCATCACCTACAGAGAGATGAACCTGGAGAAGAGTCCTCTAAGCAAGCTGGTCCTGGGGCTCTGTTCACAAACACAAACAGACCCCACAAATCAAGTGTGACAACCCCAGTGGGATTTTCTGATCATTGTTTAGTAACACTGCGACCTGTAGCCAGATCCACTGGCTCCAGGTCATCTATTGTAACGATCGTCGTAAGGAGTAGACCAAGGTGTTGAGTGCTCATGATAAATATTTATTATTAATTAACTCAGAAAACTATACAAAAACAATAAACAAAGAAACGCGAACGTCACGTTCTGCAGGCTTTACAGAGCTGTGCAAAAACAAGATCCCACAAACCCAGGTGGAAAAAAAAACCCTACTTTAGTATGATCTCCAATTAGAGACAATGAGGACCAGCTGCCTCTAATTGGAGATCATCCCAAACAAACCAACATAGAAATACCCAAACTAGAACCTAACAACATAGACATAGAAAACATAGAATAAACCCCCCTGTCACGCCCTGACCTACTCTACCATAGAAAATAACAGCTTACCATGGTCAGGACGTGACATCTATAAGTCTATGCTAGGTAAAGCTCCGCCTTATCTCAGCTCACTGATCACCATAACACCACCCACCCGCAGGTACGCGCTACAGCAGGTATATCTCACTGGTCGTCCCCAAAGCCAACACCTCCTTTGGCTGCCTTTACTTCTAGTTCTCTGCTGCCAGTGACTGGAACGAACTGCAAAAATCTCTGAAGCTGGAGACTTATATCTCCCTCACTAACTTTAAGCATCAGCTATCTGAGCAGCTAACCGATCGCTGCAGGTGTACATAGCCCATCTGTAAATAGCCCATCCAACTACCTACCTCATCCCCATATTGTTTTTATTTACTTTGCTGCTCTTTTGCACACCAGTATTTCTACTTGCACATCATCATCTGCTCATCATCATCTGCTCATTTTCACTCCAGTGTTAATTTGCTGAATTGTAATTACTTCGCTACTAGGGCCTATTTATTGCCTTACCTCCTCACGCCATTTGCACACACTGAATATAGACTTTCTTTTTTCTCTATTGTGTTATTGACTGTACGCTTGTTTATTCCATGTAACTCTGTGTTGTTTCTGTCGCACTGCTTTGCTTTATCTTGGCCAGGTTACCTGGTTAAATAAAGGCCAGGTTACCTGGTTAAATAAAGGCCTGGTTACCTGGTTAAATAAAGGCCTGGTTACCTGGTTAAATAAAGGCCTGGTTACCTGGTTAAATAAAGGTGAAATGAATAAAAACAGAGGTGGTGGATATTAACGCTGTAAAACCCACAAGTGCATACTGACATTTTAATATAACTTTATTGAATGATGCTCACTTCAGGAAATGTTTTAGTTTTTTTCTGGGAGAGGTGGAGGTCTGAAGAGGACATTTTTGCATATCTTCAACAGTGGTGGGATATAGGAGAAATCCAGATTCAACAATTCTGTAATCAATACACCATGAATGTCACCAGAGATATCAACAGATCAATGACCGCCCTAGAGTCTGAGATAGAGGAACTCCTGACGTTGGTTGAGACCACAGGATAGCGAGGCCTTACTCAGGACCCTCAAGAGAGAAAAAAAAGCTGCATTGGCAGACCTGCTGGTTATCAGAGGTCATGGGGCATTGGTAAGAAGTTTCAGGGAATCTCTGAAATGGATGCCTCGTCTACATTTTCCTTCGGTTTTTCTTAGGGCCATGTTGGAAGAGGATTGGCTAGCAGTAGTTAACAAGAGTTTGACCGGAGGGTTACTAGCGATAAGCTGCAGGAGGGCTGTCCTCACCCTTCTGCCAACAAAAGGGTGACCCTATGGAGGTGAAGAACTGGAGGCCGGCGGCCTTAATGTGCACTGATTATAAGATCCTGTCCAAGGCTTTGTCCACCAGGCTGAGGGAGGTGATGGGACAAATCATACAGGCAGATAGGGGATAACAGGCAGATAGGCGGATAACATTTCCCTGATTCTGGATGTTTTGGACGTCTCTAGGGCTGTTGGATTTGGATGCTGGTCTCATTTCAGTTGATCAGGAAAAGGCATCTGACAGAGTTGAACATCAATACCTACGATGCACTTTTGAGGCGTTTGGTTTCAGCTCTGGTTTTATATTGCCATGATCATCAGGGTGATATATGGTGACATTGAAAGTGTACTGAAAGTTAACGGTGGCTTGAGTGCACCTTTTTAAAAGCGTGTAGAGGTATTAGGCAGGGGTGTTCATTGTCAGGAATGTTTTATGCCATCGCTATAGAGCCGCTACTAAATACCTTTCAGAGGATATTCCTCCTGTTCGTCTCTCAGCCTATTGCTGATGATGTAGTTATTTTTAGTGAAAAATCAAGCAGAGGTGGATAGTTTGAGTCTCATGGTTGATCGGTTTATGGGGGAATCGTCTGGAGAGATCATGGCTTTTCCAGGAGGCTGGAATGGTGAAAGGGAGGTTTTAAGTATATTGGAGTGTACCTCGGGGATGAGGGTACAATGGGAGAATTTTTTTTCGAATGTGGTTCTTGAAATGGTGGAAGGGAGGATGAGGAGATGGCGTTGGTCTCATATGTCATATAGTGGGCGCACTGTTATTGTTAATAGTACCTCTGCACTGTGGCATTGGTTGTCATGTTTAGAGACACCATCCGGCCTTCTAGCTAAGCTACAGGTGATTGCCTTCCCTGTGGCTCAGTTGGTAGAGCATGGTGTTTGCAACGCCAGCATGGTGTGTGCAGCGCCAGGGTTGTGGGTTTGATTCCCACGGGGGGCCAGTACAAAACAAATGCACAAAATGAAATGTATGCATTCACTACTGTAAGTCACTCTGGATAAGAGTGTCTGCTAAATGACGTAAAATGTAATTATTGTAGATTTCTTTTGGGGATAAATATAATCGGGTTCCACAAAGGTAAGGTAAGACCCAGACACAGACCATGTAAAATAAACAATAGTTTAATGTTCCAACAGGGGAAGGCAATAGACAGATCAAGACAGGCAGGGGTCAGTAAACCAGAGGTGGGGCAACGGTACAGGTCGGCAGGCAGGCTCAGGGTCAAGGGGCAGGCAGAGTGGTCAGGCAGGCGGGCTCGGAGTCAGGACATGCAACGGTCAAAACCAGGAGGGCAAGAAAAAGAGAGACTTGGGGAAAAAAAGCAGGAGCTGAGACACAAAACGCTGGTTGACTCAAACAAACAAGACAAACTGGCAACAGACAAACAGAGAACACGGGTATAAATACACAGGGGATAATGGGGAAGATGGGTGACACCTGATGGGGGGGGACAATCACAAAGACAGGTGAAACAGATCAGGGTGTGACAAAGTGTTTTGTATTTGTCAAAAGAGGAGTGGGGACAAGGTATTGTACATCTTACTACTTTCTGGTTCCAGTTTATTCAAAGGTTGCTTTATGGACCGGAAAATATGGTTTGGAGAGGGGTGGCAGGTCTTATATTACAGAAAGTTGGGGGATTAGGATAAAAGAAAGCTTTATTTTTGGTTGATAGTAGCCAGATTTGTAGGGATGGAGTACCTCCGTTTTACAGAGGGTTTGGAGTATAATGAAGGTGTCCAAACGAACTAAGGCTGAGCCAGTGCATTGGCTGCTGGAGGAACCTCTGGTGTGTATGGGGCAAGACTGGATTGTACAACTGAAGCTGTTCCACACTTCTCCAAGATTCTGCTGAAGGGCGAAATCATCGCTCTAAAACAGTTAATGGACATGACTGGGCCCACCTTAATGGATGGAGGACGGGTGGCTGAACATTTGGAGGTGAGGTCGGAAAGGATTGGTGGACAACTGCTGGGATGCTGCAGGAAGACTCTGTCAGTAGAAGAGTGGTTTATGGTTAAAAATCACAAGAAGAAGGTACAAGATGAAAACATCCCATTTACAAGACTAAGGATTAAACCCAAATATCCCAGAGCCAGAAAGAAAGGCGTTATTACTGGATTTGAGAGGGTTGGATGAGGTGGGTTTGGATGAGGTGGGTTTGGACGAGGTGGGTTTGGACGAGGTGGGTTTGGAAGAGGTGGGTTTGGACGAGGTGGGTTTGGACGAGGTGGGTTTGGACGAGGTGGGTTTAGACGAGGTGGGTTTGGACGAGGTGGGTTTGGACGAGGTGGGTTTGGACGAGGTGGGTTTAGACAAGGTGGGTTTGGACGAGGTGGTTTTGGACGAGGTGGGTTTAGACAAGGTGGGTTTGGACGAGGTGGGTTTGGACGAGGTGGGTTTAGACAAGGTGGGTTTGGACGAGGTGGGTTTAGACGAGGTGGGTTTGGACGAGGTGGGTTTAGACGAGGTGGGTTTAGACGAGGTGGGTTTAGACAAGGTGGGTTTGGACGAGGTAGGTTTAGACGAGGTGGGTTTGGACGAGGTGGGTTTGGACGAGGTGGGTTTGGACGAGGTGGGTTTAGACAAGGTGGGTTTGGACGAGGTGGGTTTAGACGAGGTGGGTTTGGACAAGGTGGGTTTGGACGAGGTGGGTTTAGACGAGGTGGGTTTAGACGAGGTGGGTTTGGACGAGGTGGGTTTGGACGAGGTGGGTTTAGACAAGGTGGGTTTGGACGAGGTGGGTTTGGACGAGGTGGGTTTAGACGAGGTGGGTTTGGACGAGGTGGGTTTAGACGAGGTGGGTTTGGACGAGGTGGTTTTAGACGAGGTGGGTTTGGACGAGGTGGGTTTGGACGAGGTGGGTTTGGACGAGGTGGGTTTGGACGAGGTGGGTTTAGACGAGGTGGGTTTGGACGAGGTGGGTTTAGACGAGGTGGGTTTGGACGAGGTGGGTTTGGACGAGGTGGGTTTAGACGAGGTGGGTTTAGACGAGGTGGGTTTAGACGAGGTGGGTTTGGACGAGGTGGGTTTGGACGAGGTGGGTTTGGACGAGGTGGGTTTAGACGAGGTGGGTTTGGACGAGGTGGGTTTAGACGAAGTGGGTTTGGACGAGGTGGGTTTAGACGAGGTGGGTTTAGACGAGGTGGGTTTGGACGAGGTGGGTTTGGACGAGGTGGGTTTGGACGAGGTGGGGTTTGGACGAGGTGGGTTTAGACGAGGTGGGTTTGGACGAGGTGGGTTTAGACGAGGTGGGTTTGGACGAGGTGGTTTTAGACGAGGTGGGTTTGGACGAGGTGGGTTTGGACGAGGTGGGTTTGGACGAGGTGGGTTTGGACGAGGTGGGTTTTAGACGAGGTGGGTTTGGACGAGGTGGGTTTAGACGAGGTGGGGGTTTGGACGAGGTGGGTTTGGACGAGGTGGGTTTAGACGAGGTGGGTTTAGACGAGGTGGGTTTAGACGAGGTGGGTTTGGACGAGGTGGGTTTGGACGAGGTGGGTTTGGACGAGGTGGGTTTGAGACGAGGTGGGTTTGGACGAGGTGGGTTTAGACGAAGTGGGTTTGGACGAGGTGGGTTTAGACGAGGTGGGTTTAGACGAGGTGGGTTTGGACGAGGTGGGTTTGGACGAGGTGGGTTTGGACGAGGTGGGTTTGGACGAGGTGGGTTTAGACGAGGTGGGTTTGGACGAGGTGGGTTTGGACGAGGTGGGTTTGGACGAGGTGGGTTTAGACGAGGTGGGTTAGACGAGGTGGGTTTAGACGAGGTGGGTTTGGACGAGGTGGGTTTGGACGAGGTGGGTTTAGACGAGGTGGGTTTAGACGAGGTGGGTTTGGACGAGGTGGGTTTGGACGAGGTGGGTTTGGACGAGGTGGTTTTAGACGAGGTGGGTTTGGACGAGGTGGGTTTGGACGAGGTGGGTTTGGACGAGGTGGGTTTGGACGAGGTGGGTTTAGACGAGGTGGGTTTGGACGAGGTGGGTTTAGACGAGGTGGGTTTGGACGAGGTGGGTTTGGACGAGGTGGGTTTAGACGAGGTGGGTTTAGACGAGGTGGGTTTGGACGAGGTGGGTTTGGACGAGGTGGGTTTGGACGAGGTGGGTTTGGACGAGGTGGGTTTAGACGAGGTGGGTTTGGACGAGGTGGGTTTAGACGAGGTGGGTTTAGACGAGGTGGTTTTAGACGAGGTGGGTTTGGATGAGGTGGGTTTGGATGAGGTGGGTTTGGACGAGGTGGGTTTGGACGAGGTGGGTTTGGACGAGGTGAATGGGAAAGACTTATATAGGGGGTGTATCAAGGTTTTGAAAAATAGAAAAGACTCTCCATGGAGGGTAAAACCGGGCCTTGATGACAAGGTAAAGCCAGCATGGAGAGCACTGTACAAGCCATCGGTAGTAAAGGGCACTGGTGATATGCAATGGAGGGTTTTGCATGGCATCATTACAGTTATTACTTTTATATCTTAAATGTTGGAGATGGATGTCCTTTTTAGTAATATAAAATGAAACATTTTCACTGTTTTATAGAGTGTGACAGGATAAAGCCTCTTTTCGAAATACTGGAGCCTTTGTTTACAGCTTTAGGGGAGATTTTCCAGTAAGCAACAGAAAAGCAAAATGTCAAAAATGTTATTTTGGGACAAGCTAAGACGTCAATTTTTCTGAGTAGGAAACATAAAATATACAGAGGGTCATGGACAGGATGTAAGATGTGTTTATAAAGGATTAGTCAAAGCGAGAATAAAAATGGATTTTGAGTTGTTCTCGGCTGTCAAAGAGCTCCCACTGTTTGAGGAGAAGTGGTCTTACAAAGGAGAGGTACGTTTTGTGGAGGAAACTATTTTTTGATTATTAAATAAGTTGAATGTATATATATATATATATATATATATATATATATATATATATATATATATATATATATATGCTTTTTTATGTCATGTTTTTGTTTAATTTCTGAAAAGGCACAGTGTGCCATTATTTGTGTTAATAATTAAGTATAAAATAAAGGCTTTATAAAAACTCTCTCTCTCTACAGTACTGCTCTGTATCTACCTCTCTACAGTACTGCTCTGTATCTACCTCTCTACAGTACTGCTCTGTATCTACCTCTCTACAGTACTGCTCTGTATCTACCTCTCTACAGTACTGCTCTGTATCTACCTCTCTACAGTACTGCTCTGTATCTACCTCTCTACAGTACTGCTCTGTATCTACCTCTCTACAGTACTGCTCTGTATCTACCTCTCTACAGTACTGCTCTGTATCTACCTCTCTACAGTACTGCTCTGTATCTACCTCTCTGCAGTACTGCTCTGTAGCTACCACTCTCTACAGTCTTACTCCGCTCTGTATCTACCTCTCTACAGTACTGCTCTGTATCTACCTCTCCTACAGTACTGCTCTGTATCTACCTCTCTACAGTAATGCTCTGTATCTAACCTTCTCCAGTACTGCCGATACTAACTCTCTACAGTACTGCCTATGTATCTACCTCTCTACAGTACTGCTCTGTATCTACCTCTCTACAGTACTGCTCTGTATCTACCTCTCTTACAGTACTGCTCTGTATCTACCTCTCTACAGTAACTGCTCTGTATCTACCTCTCTACAGTACTGCTCTGTATCTACCTTCTACAGTACTGCTCTGTATCTACCTCTTACAGTACTGCTCTGTATCTACCTCTCTACAGTAATGCTCTGTATCTACCTCTCTACAGTACTGCTCTGTATCTACCCTCGTCTACAGTACTGCTCTGTATCTACCTCTCTACAGTACTGCTCTGTATCTACCTCTCTACAGTACTGCTCTGTATCTACCTCTCTACAGTACTGCTCTGTATCTACCTCTCTACAGTTACTGCTCTGTATCTACCTCTTACAGTACTGCTCTGTATCTACCTCTCTACAGTACTGCTCTGTATCTAACTCTCTACAGTACTGCTCTGTATCTACCTCTCTACAGGTACTGCTCTGTATCTACCTCTCTACAGTACTGCTCTGTATCTACCCTCTCTACAGTACTGCTCTGTATCTACCTCTCTACAGTACTGCTCTGTATCTACCTCTCTACAGTACTGCTCTGTATCACCTCTCTACAGTATGCTCTGTATCTACCTCTCTACAGTACTGCGCTGTATCTACCTCTCTACAGTACTGCTCTGTATCTACCTCTCTACAGTACTGCTCTGTATCTACCTCTCCTACAGTACTGCTCTGTATCTAGCCTCTCTACAGTACTGCTCTGTATCTACCTCTCTACAGTACTGCTCATGTATCTACCTCTACAGTAACTGCTCGTACTACCTCTCTACAGTACTGCTCTGTATCTACCTCTACAGTACTGCTCTGTTATCTACCTCTCTACAGTACTGCTCTGTATCTACCGTCTACAGTACTGCTCTGTATCTACCTCTCTACAGTACTGCTCTGTATCTACCTCTACAGTACTGCTCTGTATCTACCTCTCTACAGTACTGCTCTGTATCTACCTCTCTACAGTACTGCTCTGTATCTACCTCTCTACAGTACTGCTCTGTATCTACCTCTCTACAGTACTGCTCTGTATCTACCTCTCTACAGTACTGCTCTGTATCTACCTCTCTACAGTACTGCTCTGTATCTACCTCTCTACAGTACTGCTCTGTATCTACCTCTACAGTACTGCTCTGTTTCTGACTCTCTCTCTCTCTCTACTGTTGAAGTCATCGCCAGGCTACAACATTCTCACAACCCTTCTGTTCTGTTCTGCCCTCTTTCCCTGCCTGCCTGCCTGCCTGCCTGCCTGCCTGCCTGCCTGCCTGCCTGCCTGCCTGCCTGCCTGCCTGCCTGCCTGCCTGCCTGCCTGTCTGTCTGCCTGTCTGTCTGTCTGTCTGTCTGTCTGTCTGTCTGTTTTACACTTAAATACTTTATGAAAAATCCTTCTGATGTATAGGTAATCCAAACTGACAGGAGCAACCCATTGATGTGCTTACATTGATACTCTGATTTGTTAGAAATTATCCAATTGAAATTATCTTTTGTTTTGTACAACAACCCTCATTTTGACGTCACCACAAGCGACTTCAACGACGGCAGTCTTAAACTGAAGAATGTAGCGAATATAAAGTAGTGGAAGAATTCAGTTAGAGATGTCAGGGAAATGAACAGACGGTATGACCTGACTTGGTTCACCTCTGTGTACCTTAGGGCATCAGCTATATTAAAGCGCTATGACTATGTAGTTATGCATCAGTTACAGTGGACTACATCATCAGGAGCCCAGTCAAAACTGTTCAAAACTGCACCCCAATGGTGGAACAAGCTCCCTCACGACGCCAGGACAGCGGAGTCAATCACCACCTTCCGTAGACACCTGAAACCCCCACCTCTTTAAGGAATACCTGGGATAGGATAAAGTAATCCTTCTAACCCCCCCCCCCCCCCCCCTTAAAATATTTAGATGTACTATTGTAAAGTGGTTGTTCCACTGGATATCATAAGGTGAATGCACCAATTTGTAAGTCGCTCTGGATAAGAGCGTCTGCTAAATGACTTAAATGTAAATGTAAATGAGAGATACATTGTTCTGAAGCCACATCTTTACAGTCCCACACCTTTGTAAAAAAAAATATATATTTTGGAAGCTATAAAAGAGCATCCCTGTCAGTCATCTAGTGTAAACATAAATCATTGGTTTAAATAAAGTGTTTTGCTCTGTTCTGTCTCCTGGATCTATTCTCAGCACTCTGTGTGTACCGACACATAAAACAAACACCCCCTGTCACATCCTGACCAGTAAAAGGGGTTATTTGTTATTGTAGTTTGGTCAGGGCGTGGCAGGGGTGTGTTTGTTTTATGTGTTTCGGGTTCTTTTGTTGGTTAATGTTCTATGTTATTATATTTCTATGTTCTTTCTAGTTCTTCTATTTCTATGTTTAGTTTCTTGGCTTGACCTTCAATTGGAAGCAGCTGTTCCATCGTTGCCTCTAATTGAAGGTCCTATTTAGTAGGGGTGTTTTTTCCATTGGTGTTTGGTGGGTAGTGTTTCCTTAGTATAGTCTGTGCACCTTACGGGACTGTTTTCGTCGTTTGTTTTGTATAAGTGTTTTGTTTTTGTTTTTTCTTTAATAAATAAGAAGATGAGCATTCACATACCCGCTGCGTTTTGGTCTACTCAATACGACAAATATGACAGTACTGTCTACTGTACTGTCTAGACAACACGCCAATGCCTTGCAACATATACCGATCCAAACTGGATGTCCCAGCAATGAGAGACTGCACTTCTAATATACACTGAACCCCCCCAAAAAAATATAAACGCAACGTGCAACAATTTCAAAGATTTTAACTGAGTTACAGTTTCAATTGAAATAAATATAAATGATGGCCTAATCTATGGATTTCATATGACTGGGAATACAAATATGGATTATATATATATATATGCATCTGTTGGTCACAGATACCTTTAAAAAAGTAGGGGTGTGGATCAGAAAACCAGTCAGTATCTGGTGTGACCACCATTTGCCTCATGACTCATCTCCTTCACATAGAGTTGATCAGGCTGTTGATTGTGGCCTGTGGAATGTTGTCCCACTCCTCTTCAATGGCTGTGCGAAGTTGCTGGTTTATTGTCAGGAACTGGAACACGCTGTCCTACACGTCGATCCAGAGCATCCCAAACATGCTCAATGGGTGACATGTCTGGGGAGTAAGCAGGCCATGGAAGATCTGGGAAATTTTCAGCTTCCAGGAATTGTGTACAGATCCTTGTGACATGGGGCCGTGCATTATCATGCTGAAACATGAGGTGATGGCGGCAGATGAATGGCACGACAATGGGCCTCAGGATCTCATCACAGTATCTCTGTGCGTTCAAACTGCCATCGATAGAATACAATTGTGTTCGTTGTCTGTAGCTTATGCCTGCCTATACCATAACCCCACCGCCAGCATGGTGCACTCTGTTTTCAATTATGCTATTATGTGTTTTTTTCCCGCGTTATTTGTAACTTATTTTGTACATAATGTTTCTGCCACCATATATTACGGTAAAAAACAGCTTCTGGATATCAGGACAGCGATCACCTCGGATTAGACAAAGATGTTTTCTTCAACAAGCAGGACGCACAGGATGTACTTCGAACACCCGACAAGGCCAACATCCCCGTCATTGGCAGGAGAAAGAGACGCAGGTATAGAGGACACAGAGAAGGGTGTCTCGTAAGGATCGGCCGACGGCGAGTGCCGTTACCGTCAATATTACTTGCCAACGTGCAATCAATGGACAATAAACTAGACGAGGTACGATCATGAATATCCTACCAACGGGACATCAAAAACTGTAAGATCTTATGTTTCACGGAATCGTGGCTGAATGATGATATGGCGGGACCTGCTAGATAGAACAGCACACTCTGGTAAGACGAGGGGGGGGGCGGTCTGTGCATATTTGTAAACAACAGCTGGTGCACGAAATCTAAGGAAGTCTCTAGAATTTGCTCGCCTTAATTAGTATCTTATGATAAGCTGCAGATCACACTATTTACCAAGAGAGTTTTCATCCATACTTTTCGTGGCTGTTTATTTACCACCACAGACGGATGCTGGCACTAAGACCGCACTCAGTCAGCTGTATAAGGACATAAGCAAACAGGAAACCGCTCATCCAGAGGCGGCGCTCCTAGTGGCCGGAGACATTAATGCAGGGAAACTTAAATCAGTCTTACCTAATTTATATCAACATGTTAAATGTGCAACCAGAGGCCCAAAAAATGTACATCACCTGTACTCCACACACAGAGACGCGTACAAAGCTTTCCCTCGCCCTCCATTTGGTAAATCTGACCGCAATTCTATCCTCCTGATTCCTGCTTACAAACAAAAATGAAAGCAGGAAGCACCAGTGACTCGGTCTATAAAAAAGTGGTCAGATGAAGCAGATGCTAAACTACAGGACTGTTTTGCTATCACAGACTGGAACATGTTCCGGGATTCTTCCAATGACATTGAGGAGTACAACGCATCAGTCACTGGCTTTATCAATAAGTGCATCGATGACGTCGTCCCCATAGTGACGGTACGGACATACCCCAACCAGAAGCCACGGATTACAGGCAACATTCGCACTGAGCTAAAGGGTAGAGCTGCCGCTTTCAAGGTGCGGGACTCTAACCCGGAAGCTTATAAGAAATCCTACTATAGCCTCCGACGAACCATCAAACAGGCAAAGCGCCAATACAGGGCTAAGAATGAATCTTACTACACCTGCTCCGATGCTCGTCGGATGTGGCAGGGCTTGCAAACCATCACAGACCACAAAGGGAAGCACAGCCGAGAGCTGCCCAGTGACACGAGCCTACCAGACGAGCTAAATCACTTCTACACTCGCTTCTGAGGCAAATAACACTGAAACATGCATGAGAGTATCAGCTGTTCCAGGCGACTGTGTGATCACGCTCTCCGTAGCCGACATGAGTTAGACCTTTAAACAGGTCAACTTTCACAAGGCTGCGGGGCCAGACGGATTACCAGGACGGGTGCTCCGGGCATGTGCTGACCAACTGGCAGGTGTCTTCACTGACATTTTCAACATGTCCCTGATTAAGTCTGTAATACCAACATGTTTCAAGCAGACCACCATAGTCCCTGTGCCCAAGAACACCAAGGTAACCTGCCTAAATGACTACAGACCCGTAGCACTCACCTCTGTAGCCATGAAGTGCTTCGAAAGGCTGGTAATGTCTCACATTAACACCATTATCCCAGAAACCCTAGACCCACTCCAATTTAAATACCGCCCAAACAGATCCGCAGATGAGGCAATCTCTATTGCACTCAACACTGCCCATTCACACCTGGACAAAAGGAACACCTAGGTGAGAATGCTATTCATTGACTACAGCTCAGCGTTCAACACCACAGTACCCTCAAAGCTCATCACTAAGCTAAGGATCCTGGGACTGAACACCTCCCACTGCAACTGGATCCTGGACTTCCTGACGGGCCGCCCCCAGGTGGTGAGGGTAGGTAGCAACACATCTGCCACGCTGATCCTCAACACTGGAGCCCCTCAGGGGTGCATGCTTAGTCCTCTCCTGTACTCCCTGTTCATCCACGACTGCGTGGCCAGGCACGACTCCAACACCATCATTAAGTTTGCAGACGACACAACAGTGTTAGGCCTGATCAACGACGAGACAGCCTATAGGGAGGTCAGAGACCTGGCCGGGTGGTGCCAGAATAACAACCTCTCCCTCAACGTGATCAAGACTAAGGAGATGATTGTGGACTACAGGAAAAGGAGCACCGAGCACGCCCCCATTCTCATCGACGGGGTTGTAGTGGAGCAGGTTGAGAGCTTCAAGTTCCTTGGTGTCCACATCAACAACAAACTAGAATGGTCCAAACACACCAAGACAGTCGTGAAGAGGGCACGACAAAGCCTATTCCCCCTCAGGAAACTAAAAAGATTTGTCATTGGTCCTCAGATCCTCAAAAGGTTCTACAGCTGCAACATCGAGAGCATCCTGACTGGTTGCATCACTGCCTGGTACGGCAACTGCTCAGCCTCTGACCGCAAGGCACTATAGAGGGTAGTGCGAACGGCCGAGTACATCACCGGGGCCAAGCTTCCTGCCATCCAGGACCTCTATACCAGGCGGTGTCAGAGGAAGGCCCTAAAAACTGTCAAAGACCCCAGCCACCCCAGTCATAGACTGTTCTCTCTACTACCACACGGCAAGCGGTACCGGTATGCCAAGTCTAGGACAAAAAGTGTTCTCAACAGTTTTTACCCCAAGTCATAAGACTCCTGAAAAGGTAATCAAATGGCTACCCGGACTATTTGCATTGTGTGCCCCCACCTAACCCCTCTTTTACACTGCTGCTGCTACTCTCTGTTTATCATATATGCATAGTCACTTTAACTATACATTCATCTACATACTACCTCAATTGGCCCGACTAACCAGTGTCTGTTATGGCCTCGCTACTGTTATAGCCTCGCTACTGTATATAGCCTCGCTACTGTATATAGCCTCTCTACTGTATATAGCCTCTCTACTGTATATAGCCTCTCTACTGTATATAGCATGTCTACTGTATATAGCCTCTCTACTGTTATAGCCTCTCTACTGTATATAGCCTCTCTACTGTATATAGCCTCTCTACTGTTATAGCCTCTCTACTGTATATAGCCTCTCTACTGTATATAGCCTCTCTACTGTATATAGCCTCTCTACTGTTATAGCCTCTCTACTGTATATAGCCTCTCTACTGTATATAGCCTCTCTACTGTTATAGCCTCTCTACTGTTATGGCCTCGCTACTGTTATAGCCTCGCTACTGTATATAGCCTCTCTACTGTTATAGCCTCGCTACTGTTATAGCCTAACTACTGTTATAGCCTCTCTACTGTTATGGCCTCGCTACTGTTATGGCCTTGCTACTGTTATAGCCTCGCTACTGTTATAGCCTCGCTACTATTATAGCCTAGCTACTGTTATAGCCTCGCTACTGTATATAGCCTAACTACTGTTATAGCCTCTCTACTGTTATGGCCTCGCTACTGTTATAGCCTCGCTACTGTTATAGCCTCGCTACTGTTATAGCCTAACTACTGTTATAGCCTCGCTACTGTTATAGCCTAGTTTATTTTATAGCCTCGCTACTGTTATGGCCTCGGTACTGTTATAGCCTCGCTACTGTTATAGCCTCGCTACTGTATATAGCCTCTCTACTGTTATAGCCTAACTACTGTTATAGCCTCGCTACTGTTATAGCCTAACTACTGTTATAGCCTCGCTACTGTTATAGCCTAGTTACTGTTATAGCCTAGCTACTGTTATAGCCTCGCTACTGTTATAGCCTCGCTACTGTTATAGCCTCGCTACTGTTATAGCCTAGTTACTGTTATAGCCTAACTACTGTTATAGCCTCGCTACTGTTATAGCCTAGTTTATTTTATAGCCTCGCTACTGTTATGGCCTCGGTACTGTTATAGCCTCGCTACTGTTATAGCCTAGTTACTGTTATAGCCTCGCTACTGTATATAGCCTAGCTACTGTTATAGCCTCGCTACTGTTATAGCCTCGCTACTGTATATAGCCTAGCTACTGTTATAGCCTAGCTACTGTTATAGCCTAGCTACTGTTATAGCCTCGCTACTGTTATAGCCTAGTTACTGTTATAGCCTAGCTACTGTTATAGCCTCGCTACTGTTATAGCCTAGCTACTGTTATAGCCTAGCTACTGTTATAGCCTCGCTACTGTTATAGCCTCGCTACTGTATATAGCCTAGCTACTGTTGTAGCCTCGCTACTGTTATAGCCTAGTTACTGTAATAGCCTAGCTACTGTATATAGCCTCGCTACTGTATATAGCCTAACTACTGTTATAGCCTAGCTACTGTTATAGCCTAGCTACTGTATATGGCCTAGCTACTGTTATAGCCTAACTACTGTTATAGCTTAGCTACTGTTATTGCCTAGCTACTTTGATTTGATTTGATTTTTTCACAACTTTGACATCAGCAAACCGTTGGCCCACACGACACCATACACGCTGTCTGCCATCTGCCCGGTACGGTTGAAACCGGGATTCATCCGTGAAGAGAACACTTCTCCAGAGTGCCAGTGGCCACCGAAGGTGAGCATTTTCCAAATGAAGTCAGTTACGAAGCCGATCTGTAGTCAGGTCAAGACTCTGGTGAGGACGACGAGCTGACAGATGAGCTTCCCTGAGACTGTTTCTGACCGTTTGTGGAGAAATTCTCCCGGTTGTGCGTGAGGCTGGTCTCAGAAGAAGCCGGATGTGGAGGTCCTGGGATGGGGTGGTTACACGTGGTCTGCGGTTGTGAGGTTGGTTGGATTTACCGCTAAATTCTCTAAAACGATGTTGGAGGTGGCTTATGGTAGAGAAATTAACATTCAATTATCTGGCAACAGCCCTGGTGGACATTCCTGCAGTCAGCATGTCAATTGCACGCACCCTCAAAACGTAAACAAATCTGTGGCATTGTGTTGTGTGATAAAACTGCACATTTTAGAGTGACCCAGCACAAGGTGAACCTGTGTAATGATCATGCTGTTTAATCAGCTTCTTGATATGCCACACCTGTCAGGAGGATGAATTATCTTGGCAAAGGAGAAATGCTCACTAACAGGGATGTAAACAAATTCGTTCACAATATTTTAGAGAAGTAATATCTCAGCAATTTTTTATTCCTGCTCATGAAACATTGGACCAACATATTGATTTATATTTTTGTTGATTGTAGAGTAATATAGTATTTAGAAGACATATATTATCCAAAGGGACTTTCATGCATATTTGATGTATGGGGGGGCCCCAGCAGGAATCGAACCCACGACTCTTAGCATTGCAAGAACCATGCCCTACTGACCATGCTACAATGGGATCCTCTCTCACCTCGTAGTCGGGCAGCAGTTCGTCTTCGTCCTCTAGACTGTAGAAGACGGAGTGAAGGTCCTGTTGGCTCTCTGCAAACAGTTTCCTCTCCAGCGGTGACTCGGGGTAGATGTCCACAAACGTGGTCTCCAGATAGTCCTTGTTCCCCAGGGCCATGGCGTCAGGGTGGCCCCAGAGAGGTGCTGGTGGGTACAGGGTCTGCAGAGTGCTGGGGAGAGAGCAAGGATCTAACAGCTGCTGTTGGACCTGCTGGTGCCCGATCTCCCCTGGTCCTGGTTCTCCTGCCCCTCCGCAGTAAACCCTCCAGCCCAGCGGTAGTGTCTTATCTTCCTCACACCTCATCAGGACACCGTTGAACTGGCGGTTAGTGGTGCAGGTAGTACCCAGGCCTCGGGGATCTGCCTTGGGGCTCTCCCTTCCTAGGAGAGGGTGCTCTAGTTCATCCAGACTCTCCATCCCTCTTTCTCTCTCTCTCTGATCTGTTCCGGTAGATCGCTATAACGC
>NC_042969.1:88019267-88057613 GCF_901001165.1 Salmo trutta | reverse complement strand
TACAGGTGCTACCCTCCACACACCAACCTTCACTATGTCACCAGGACAAATACAGGTTACTACCCTCCACAACATAACCTTCACTATGTCACCAGGACATATACAGGATTCTACCCTCCACAACATAACCTTCACTATGTCACCAGGACATATACAGGATGCTACCCTCCACAACACTATGTCACCAGGACATATACAGGATGCTACCCTCTACAACACTATGCCACCAGGACATATACAGTATGCCACCCTCTACAACACTATGTCATCAGGACATACAGAGGGTTCTACCCTCCACATCATAACCTTCACTATGTCACCTGGACATATACAGGATGCAACCCTCCACAACATAACCTTCACTATGTCAACAGGACATATACAGGTTACTACCCTCCACAACACAACCTTCACTATGTCACCAGGACATATACAGGTTACTACCCTCCACAACACTATGTCACCAGGACATATACAGGGTTCTACCCTCCAGAACATCACCTTCACTATGTCACCAGGAGATATACAGGATTGTACCATCCAGAACACCACCTTCACTATGTCACCAGGACATATACAGGATACTACCCTCCACAACACCACCTTCACTATGTCACCAGCACATATACAGGATTCTACTCTCCACAACACAACCTTCACTATGTCACCAGGACATATACAGGTTACTACCCTCCACAACACAACCTTCAATATGTCACCAGGACATGTACAGGTTACAACCCTCCACAACACAACCTTCACTATGTCACTAGGACATATACAGGTTACTACCCTCTACAACACTATGTCACCAGGACATATACAGGATGCTACCCTCCACAACATAACCTTCACTATGTCACCAGGACATATACAAGATGCTACCCTCCACAACATAACCTTCACTATGTCACCAGGACATATACAGGTTACTACCCTCCACAACATAACCTTCACTATGTCACCAGGACATATACAGGATGCTACCCTCCACAACATAACCTTCACTATGTCACCAGGACATATACAGGATACTACCCTCCACAACACAACCTTCACTATGTCACCAGGACATATACAGGTTACTACCCTCCACAACACAACCTTCACTATGTCACCAGGACATATACAGGTTACTACCCTCCACAACACTATGTCACCAGGACATATACAGGATTCTACCCTCCAGAACACCACCTTGACTATGTCACCAGGACACATACAGGATTCTACCCTCCACAACACCACCTTCACTATGTCACCAGCACATGTACAGGATGCTACCCTCCACAACACAACCTTCACTATGTCACCAGGACATATACAGGTTACTACCCTCCCTCCACAACACAACCTTCACTATGTCATCAGGACATATACAGGTTACTACCCTCTACAACACTATGTCACCAGGACATATACAGGATGCTACCCTCCACAACATAATCTTCACTATGTCACCAGGACATATACAGGATACTACCCTCCACAATACAACCTTCACTATGTCACCAGGACATATACAGGTTACTACCCTGTACAACATAACCTTCACTATGTCACCAGGACATATACAGGATGCTACCCTCCACAACATAAAATTCACTATGTCACCAGGACATACACAGGATTCTACCCTCCACTACACTATGTCACCAGGACATATACAGGATGCTTCCCTCTACAACACTATGTCACCAGGACATATACAGGATTCTACCCTCTACAACACTATGTCACCAGGACATATACAGGATGCCACCGTCTACAACACTATGTCACCAGGACATATACAGGATTCTACCCTCCACAACATAACTTTCACTATGTCACCTGGACACATACAGGATACTACCCTCCACAACACAACCTTCACTATGTCACCAGGACGTATACAGGTTACTACCCTCCAAAACACTATGTCACCAGGACATATACAGGATACTACCCTCAACAACACCACCTTCACTATGTCACCAGGACATATACAGAATGCTACCCTCCACAACACCACCTTCACTATGTCACCAGCACATATACAGGATGCTACCCTCAACAACACAACCTTCACTATGTCACCAGGACATATAAAGGTTACTACCCTCCATAACACCACCTTCACTATGTCCCTAGGACATATACAGGTTACTACCCTCCACAACACAACCTTCACTATGTCACCAGGACATTTACAGGTTACTATCCTCCACAACACCACCTTCACTATGTCACCAGGACATATACAGGATACTACCCTCGACGACATAACCTTCACTATGTCACCAGGACATGTACAGGATGCCACCCTCCACAACATAACCTTCACAATGTCACCAGGACACATACAGGATACTACCCTCCACAACACAAACTTCACTATGTCACCAGTAGATATACAGGTTACTACCCTCCACAACACAACCTTCACTATGTCACCAGGAGATATACAGGTTACTACCCTCCACAACATAACCTTCACTATGTCACCAGGACATATACAGGATGCTACCCTCCACAACATAAAATTCACTATGTCACCAGGACATACACAGGATTCTACCCTCCACAACACTATGTCACCAGGACATATACAGGATGCTTCCCTCTACAACACTATGTCACCAGGACATATACAGGATTCTACCCTCTACAACACTATGTCACCAGGAGATATACAGGTTACTACCCTCCACAACACAACCTTCACTATGTCACCAGGAGATATACAGGTTACTACCCTCCACAACATAACCTTCACTATGTCACCAGGACATATACAGGTTACTACCCTCCACAACACAACCTTCACTATGTCACCAGGACATATACAGGTTACTACCCTCCACAAGACTATGTCACCAGAACATATACAGGATACTACCCTCTACAACATAACCTTCACTATGTCACCAGGACATATACAGGTTACTACCCTCCACAACACAAACTTCACTATGTCACCAGGACATATACAGGTTACTGCCCTCCACAACACCACCTTCACTATGTCACCAGGACATATACAGGATACTACCCTCCACAACACCACCTTCACTATGTCACCAGGACATATACAGGATACTACCCTCGACGACATAACCTTCACTATGTCACCAGGACATGTACAGGATGCCACCCTCCACAACATAACCTTCACAATGTCACCAGGACACATACAGGATACTACCCTCCACAACACAAACTTCACTATGTCACCAGTAGATATACAGGTTACTACCCTCCACAACACAACCTTCACTATGTCACCAGGAGATATACAGGTTACTACCCTCCACAACATAACCTTCACTATGTCACCAGGACATATACAGGATGCTACCCTCCACAACATAAAATTCACTATGTCACCAGGACATACACAGGATTCTACCCTCCACAACACTATGTCACCAGGACATATACAGGATGCTTCCCTCTACAACACTATGTCACCAGGACATATACAGGATTCTACCCTCTACAACACTATGTCACCAGGAGATATACAGGTTACTACCCTCCACAACACAACCTTCACTATGTCACCAGGAGATATACAGGTTACTACCCTCCACAACATAACCTTCACTATGTCACCAGGACATATACAGGTTACTACCCTCCACAACACAACCTTCACTATGTCACCAGGACATATACAGGTTACTACCCTCCACAAGACTATGTCACCAGAACATATACAGGATACTACCCTCTACAACATAACCTTCACTATGTCACCAGGACATATACAGGTTACTACCCTCCACAACACAAACTTCACTATGTCACCAGGACATATACAGGTTACTGCCCTCCACAACACCACCTTCACTATGTCACCAGGACATATACAGGATACTACCCTCCACAACACCACCTTCACTATGTCACCAGGACATATACAGGATACTACCCTCGACAACATAACCTTCATTATGTCACCAGGACATATACAGGATGCCACCCACCACAACATAACCTTCACTATGTCACCAGGACATATACAGGATACTACCCTCCACAACACTAAGTCACCAGGACATATCAGGATACTACCCTCCACAACACTATGTCACCAGGACATATACAGGATACTACCCTCCACAACATAGCCCTCACTATGTCACCAGGACATATACAGGATACTACCCTCCACAACATAACCTTCACTATGTCACCAGGACATATACAGGATACTACCCTCCACAACACTGTGTCACCAGGACATATTCAGGATACTACCCTCCACAACACTATGTCACCAGGACATACACAGGATGCTACCCTCTACAACACTATGTCACCAGGACATATACAGGATCCTACCCTCCACAACACTATGTCACCAGGACATATACAGGATACTACCCTCTACAACACTATGTCACCAGGACATATACAGGATGCTACCCTCCACAACATAACCTTCACTATGTCACCAGGACATATACAGGATACTACCCTCCACAACACAACCTTCAATATGTCACCAGGACATGTACAGGTTACAACCCTCCACAACACAACCTTCACTATGTCACTAGGACATATACAGGTTACTACCCTCTACAACACTATGTCACCAGGACATATACAGGATGCTACCCTCCACAACATAACCTTCACTATGTCACCAGGACATATACAAGATGCTACCCTCCACAACATAACCTTCACTATGTCACCAGGACATATACAGGTTACTACCCTCCACAACATAACCTTCACTATGTCACCAGGACATATACAGGATGCTACCCTCCACAACATAACCTTCACTATGTCACCAGGACATATACAGGATACTACCCTCCACAACACAACCTTCACTATGTCACCAGGACATATACAGGTTACTACCCTCCACAACACAACCTTCACTATGTCACCAGGACATATACAGGTTACTACCCTCCACAACACTATGTCACCAGGACATATACAGGATTCTACCCTCCAGAACACCACCTTGACTATGTCACCAGGACACATACAGGATTCTACCCTCCACAACACCACCTTCACTATGTCACCAGCACATGTACAGGATGCTACCCTCCACAACACAACCTTCACTATGTCACCAGGACATATACAGGTTACTACCCTCCCTCCACAACACAACCTTCACTATGTCATCAGGACATATACAGGTTACTACCCTCTACAACACTATGTCACCAGGACATATACAGGATGCTACCCTCCACAACATAATCTTCACTATGTCACCAGGACATATACAGGATACTACCCTCCACAATACAACCTTCACTATGTCACCAGGACATATACAGGTTACTACCCTGTACAACATAACCTTCACTATGTCACCAGGACATATACAGGATGCTACCCTCCACAACATAAAATTCACTATGTCACCAGGACATACACAGGATTCTACCCTCCACTACACTATGTCACCAGGACATATACAGGATGCTTCCCTCTACAACACTATGTCACCAGGACATATACAGGATTCTACCCTCTACAACACTATGTCACCAGGACATATACAGGATGCCACCGTCTACAACACTATGTCACCAGGACATATACAGGATTCTACCCTCCACAACATAACTTTCACTATGTCACCTGGACACATACAGGATACTACCCTCCACAACACAACCTTCACTATGTCACCAGGACGTATACAGGTTACTACCCTCCAAAACACTATGTCACCAGGACATATACAGGATACTACCCTCAACAACACCACCTTCACTATGTCACCAGGACATATACAGGATGCTACCCTCCACAACACCACCTTCACTATGTCACCAGCACATATACAGGATGCTACCCTCAACAACACAACCTTCACTATGTCACCAGGACATATAAAGGTTACTACCCTCCATAACACCACCTTCACTATGTCCCTAGGACATATACAGGTTACTACCCTCCACAACACAACCTTCACTATGTCACCAGGACATTTACAGGTTACTATCCTCCACAACACCACCTTCACTATGTCACCAGGACATATACAGGATACTACCCTCGACGACATAACTTTCACTATGTCACCAGGACATGTACAGGATGCCACCCTCCACAACATAACCTTCACAATGTCACCAGGACACATACAGGATACTACCCTCCACAACACAAACTTCACTATGTCACCAGTAGATATACAGGTTACTACCCTCCACAACACAACCTTCACTATGTCACCAGGAGATATACAGGTTACTACCCTCCACAACATAACCTTCACTATGTCACCAGGACATATACAGGATGCTACCCTCCACAACATAAAATTCACTATGTCACCAGGACATACACAGGATTCTACCCTCCACAACACTATGTCACCAGGACATATACAGGATGCTTCCCTCTACAACACTATGTCACCAGGACATATACAGGATTCTACCCTCTACAACACTATGTCACCAGGAGATATACAGGTTACTACCCTCCACAACACAACCTTCACTATGTCACCAGGAGATATACAGGTTACTACCCTCCACAACATAACCTTCACTATGTCACCAGGACATATACAGGTTACTACCCTCCACAACACAACCTTCACTATGTCACCAGGACATATACAGGTTACTACCCTCCACAACACTATGTCACCAGGACATATACAGGATACTACCCTCTACAACATAACCTTCACTATGTCACCAGGACATATACAGGTTACTACCCTCCACAACACAAACTTCACTATGTCACCAGGACATATACAGGTTACTGCCCTCCACAACACCACCTTCACTATGTCACCAGGACATATACAGGATACTACCCTCCACAACACCACCTTCACTATGTCACCAGGACATATACAGGATACTACCCTCGACAACATAACCTTCATTATGTCACCAGGACATATACAGGATGCCACCCACCACAACATAACCTTCACTATGTCACCAGGACATATACAGGATACTACCCTCCACAACACTATGTCACCAGGACATATCAGGATACTACCCTCCACAACACTATGTCACCAGGACATATACAGGATACTACCCTCCACAACATAGCCCTCACTATGTCACCAGGACATATACAGGATACTACCCTCCACAACATAACCTTCACTATGTCACCAGGACATATACAGGATACTACCCTCCACAACACTGTGTCACCAGGACATATTCAGGATACTACCCTCCACAACACTATGTCACCAGGACATACACAGGATGCTACCCTCTACAACACTATGTCACCAGGACATATACAGGATCCTACCCTCCACAACACTATGTCACCAGGACATATACAGGATACTACCCTCTACAACACTATGTCACCAGGACATATACAGGATGCTACCCTCCACAACATAACCTTCACTATGTCACCAGGACATATACAGGATACTACCCTCCACAACACAAACTTCACTATGTCACCAGGACATATACAGGTTACTACCCTGTACAACATAACCTTCACTATGTCACCAGGACATATACAGGATGCTACCCTCCACAACATAAAATTCACTATGTCACCAGGACATACACAGGATTCTACCCTCCACTACACTATGTCACCAGGACATATACAGGATGCTTCCCTCTACAACACTATGTCACCAGGACATATACAGGATTCTACCCTCTACAACACTATGTCACCAGGACATATACAGGATGCCACCGTCTACAACACTATGTCACCAGGACATATACAGGATTCTACCCTCCACAACATAACCTTCACTATGTCACCTGGACACATACAGGATACTACCCTCCACAACACAACCTTCACTATGTCACCAGGAGATATACAGGTTACTACCCTCCACAACACAACCTTCACTATGTCACCAGGACATATACAGGTTACTACCCTCCACAACACTATGTCACCAGAACATATACAGGTTACTGCCCTCCACAACACAACCTTCACTATGTCACCAGGACATATACAGGATACTACCCTCCACAACACCACCTTCACTATGTCACCAGGACATATACAGGATACTACCCTCGACAACATAACCTTCATTATGTCACCAGGACATATACAGGATGCCACCCACCACAACATAACCTTCACTATGTCACCAGGACATATACAGGATACTACCGTCCACAACACTATGTCACCAGGACATATCAGGATACTACCCTCCACAACACTATGTCACCAGGACATATACAGGATACTACCCTTCACAACATAGCCCTCACTATGTCACCAGGACATATACAGGATACTACCCTCCACAACATAACCTTCACTATGTCACCAGGACATATACAGGATACTACCCTCCACAACACTGTGTCACCAGGACATATTCAGGATACTACCCTCCACAACACTATGTCACCAGGACATACACAGGATGCTACCCTCTACAACACTATGTCACCAGGACATATACAGGATCCTACCCTCCACAACACTATGTCACCAGGACATATACAGGATACTACCCTCTACAACACTATGTCACCAGGACATATACAGGATGCTACCCTCCACAACATAACCTTCACTATGTCACCAGGACATATACAGGATACTACCCTCCACAACACAACCTTCACTATGTCACCAGGACATATACAGGTTACTACCCTGTACAACATAACCTTCACTATGTCACCAGGACATATACAGGATGCTACCCTCCACAACATAAAATTCACTATGTCACCAGGACATACACAGGATTCTACCCTCCACTACACTATGTCACCAGGACATATACAGGATGCTTCCCTCTACAACACTGTGTCACCAGGACATATACAGGATTCTACCCTCTACAACACTATGTCACCAGGACATATACAGGATGCCACCGTCTACAACACTATGTCACCAGGACATATACAGGATTCTACCCTCCACAACATAACCTTCACTATGTCACCTGGACACATACAGGATACTACCCTCCACAACACAACCTTCACTATGTCACCAGGACATAGACAGGTTACTACCCTCCACAACACTATGTCACCAGGACATATACAGGATACTACCCTCAACAACACCACCTTCACTATGTCACCAGGACATATACAGAATGATACCCTCCACAACACCACCTTCACTATGTCACCAGCACATATACAGGATGCTACCCTCAACAACACAACCTTCACTATGTCACCAGGACATATAAAGGTTACTACCCTCCATAACACCACCTTCACTATGTCCCTAGGACATATACAGGTTACTACCCTCCACAACACAACCTTCACTATGTCACCAGGACATATACAGGATACTACCCTCCACAACCATACCTTCACTATGTCACCAGGACATATACAGGATACTACCCTCGACAACATAACCTTCATTATGTCACCAGGACATATACAGGATGCCACCCACCACAACACAACCTTCACTATGTCACCAGGACATATACAGGATACTACCCTCCACAACACTATGTCACCAGGACATATCAGGATACTACCCTCCACAACACTATGTCACCAGGACATATACAGGATACTACCCTCCGCAACATAACCTTCACTATGTCACCAGGACATATACAGGATACTACCCTCCACAACACTGTGTCACCAGGACATATTCAGGATACTACCCTCCACAACACTATGTCACCAGGACATACACAGGATGCTACCCTCTACAACACTATGTCACCAGGACATATACAGGATCCTACCCTCCACAACACTATGTCACCAGGACATATACAGGATACTACCCTCTACAACACTATGTCACCAGGACATATTCAGGATACTACCCTCCACAACACTATGTCACCAGGACATATACAGGATACTACCCTCCACAACATAACCTTCACTATGTCACCAGGACATATATAGGATACTACCCTCCACAACAATATGTCACCAGGACATATACAGGATACTACCCTCTACAACACTATGTCACCGGGACATACAGTGCTATATTAACCAGACCATCCCCTGGCACAGTGCTATATTAACCAGACCATCCCCTGGCATGGCACAGTGCTATATTAACCAGACCATCCCCTGACATGGCACAGTGCTATATTAACCAGACCATCCCCTGGCATGACACAGTGCTATATTAACCAGACCATCCCCTGGCACAGTGCTATATTAACCAGACCATCCCCTGGCACAGTGCTATATTAACCAGACCATCCCCTGGCATGGCAAAGTGCTATATTAACCAGACCATCCCCTGGCACAGTGCTATATTAACCAGACCATCCCCTGGCATGGCACAGTGCTATATTAACCAGACCATCCCCTGGCACAGTGCTATATTAACCAGACCATCCCCTGCATGACACAGTGCTATATTAACCAGACCATCCCCTGGCACAGTGCTATATTAACCAGACCATCCCCTGGCATGGCACAGTGCTATATTAACCAGACTATCCCCTGGCATGGCGCAGTGCTATATTAACCAGACCATCCCCTGGCACAGTGCTATATTAACCAGACCATCCCCTGGCATGGTGCTATATTAACCAGACCATCCCCTGGCATGGTGCTATATTAACCAGACCATCCCCTGGCACAGTGCTATATGAACCAGACCATCCCCTGGCATGGCACAGTGCTATATTAACCAGACCATCCCCTGGCATGGCACAGTGCTATATTAACCAGACCATCCCCTGGCACAGTGCTATATTAACCAGACCATCCCCTGGCATACACAGTGCTATATTAACCAGACCATCCCCTGGCACAGTGCTATATTAACCAGACCATCCCCTGGCATGGCACAGTGCTATATTAACCAGACCATCCCTGGCATGACACAGTGCTATATTAACCAGACCATCCCCTGGCATGGCACAGTGCTATATTAACCAGACCATCCCCTGGCATGGCACAGTGCTATATTAACCAGACCATCCCCTGGCATGGCACAGTGCTATATTAACCAGACCATCCCCTGCATGACACAGTGCTATATTAACCAGACCATCCCCTGGCACAGTGCTATATTAACCAGACCATCCCCTGGCATGGCACAGTGCTATATTAACCAGACCATCCCCTGGCATGGCACAGTGCTATATTAACCAGACCATCCCCTGGCATGACACAGTGCTATATTAACCAGACCATCACCTGGCACAGTGCTATATTAACCAGACCATCCCCTGGCATGGCACAGTGCTATATTAACCAGACCATCCCCTGCATGACACAGTGCTATATTAACCAGACCATCCCCTGGCACAGTGCTATATTAACCAGACCATCCCCTGGCATGGCACAGTGCTATATTAACCAGACCATCCCCTGGCATGGCACAGTGCTATATTAACCAGACCATCCCCTGGCATGACACAGTGCTATATTAACCAGACCATCACCTGGCACAGTGCTATATTAACCAGACCATCCCCTGGCATGGCACAGTGCTATATTAACCAGACCATCCCCTGCATGACACAGTGCTATATTAACCAGACCATCCCCTGGCACAGTGCTATATTAACCAGACCATCCCCTGGCATGGCACAGTGCTATATTAACCAGACCATCCCCTGGCATGGTAGAGTGCTATATTAACCAGACCATCCCCTGGCATGGCACAGTGCTATATTAACCAGACCATCCCCTGGCATGGCACAGTGCTATATTAACCAGACCATCCCCTGGCATGGTAGAGTGCTATATTAACCAGCAGAACAGTCCACACCAGACCCTGACCATAGTGTTGACACCACAGTGGGACAGACCAATGAAGAACCCCAAGCCCAGGGGATCCCACCCCCTTCTGAGCACCCCCCCCCCCTGTCAGCCACCCTGATAGCCCTCCTGACACCCCCCCCCCACACCCACTGAGGACATACACAAAACACAGATTGTACTCCTTATGGACTCAAACGGGAAATATATACAAGAAAAAAACATGTTTCCCCAAACACAGTGTGTCTAAACTCTGGTGTCCAAACACCCAGCGCCCTAGACCTTCTGTCTGAGGAAGAACTAGGGTCATCCAGCCACATAATAAATCAAAACAAATCAAAGTTTATTTGTCACGTGCGCCGAATAAAACAGGTGTAGTAGACCTCACAGTGAAATGCTGAATACAACAGGTGTAGTAGACCTCACAGTGAAATGCTGAATACAACAGGTGTAGTAGACCTCACAGTGAAATGCTGAATACAACAGGTGTAGTAGACCTTACAGTGAAATGCTGAATACAACAGGTGTAGTAGACCTCACAGTGAAATGCTGAATACAACAGGTGTAGTAGACCTCACAGTGAAATGCTTACTTACAGGCTCTAACCAGTAGTGCAAAAAAGGTATTAGGTAAACAACAGGTAGGTAAAGAAATAAAACAACAGTAAAAAGACAGGCTATATACAGTAGAGGCTATATACAGTAGAGAGGCTATATACAGTAGAGAGGCTATATACAGTAGAGAGGATATATACAGTAGAGAGGTTATATACAGTAGATAGGCTATATACAGTAGAGAGGCTATATACAGTAGAGAGGTTATATACAGTAGAGAGGCTATATACAGTAGAGAGGCTATATACAGTAGAGAGGCTATGTACAGTAGAGAGGCTATATACAGTAGAGAGGCTATATACAGTAGAGAGGTTATATACAGTGGAGAGGCTATATACAGTAGAGAGGTTATATACAGTAGAGAGGCTATATACAGTAGAGAGGCTATATACAGTAGAGAGGCTATAACAGTAGAGAGGCTATATACAGTAGAGAGGCTATATACAGTAGAGAGGCTATATACAGTAGAGAGGTTATATACAGTAGAGAGACTATATACAGTAGAGAGGATATATACAGACACTGGTTAGTCAGGCTGATTGAGGTAGTATGTACATGAATGTATAGTTAAAGTGACTATGCATATATGATAAACAGAGAGTAGCAGCAGCAGCATAAAGAGGGGTTAGGTGGGGGCACACAATGCAAATAGTCCAGGTAGCCATTTGATTACCTTTTCAGGAGTCTTATGACTTGGGGGTAAAAACTGTTGAGAACACTTTTTGTCCAAGACTTGGCACTCCGGTACCGCTTGTCATGCGGTAGTAGAGAGAACAGTCTATGATTGGGGTGGCTGGGGTCTTTGACAATTTTTAGGGCCTTCCTCTGACACCGCCTAGTATAGAGGTTCTGGATGGCAGGCAGCTCAGCCCCAGTGATGTACTGGGCCGTACGCACTACCCTCTGTAGTGCCTTGCGGTCGGAGGCCGAGCAGTTGCCATACCAGGCAGTGATGCAACCAGTCAGGATGCTCTCGATGTTGCAGCTGTAGAACCTTTTGAGGATCTGAGGACCCATCCCAAATCCTTTTAGTTTCCTGAGGGGGACTAGGCTTTGTCGTGCCCTCTTCAAGACTGTCTTGGTGTTTTTGGACCATTCTAGTTTGTTGTTGATGTGGACACCAAGGAACTTGAAGCTCTCAACCTGCTCCACTACAGCCCGTCGATGAGAATGGGGGAGTGCTCGGTCCTCATTTTCCTGTAGTCCACAATCATCTCCTTAGTCTTGGTTACGTTGAGAGAGAGGTTGTTATTCTGGCACCACCCGGCCAGGTCTCTGACCTCCTCCCTATAGGCTGTCTCGTCGGTGATCAGGCCTACCACTGTTGGGTCGTCTGCAAACTTAATGATGATGTTGGAGTCGTGCCTGGCCACGGAGTCATGGGTGAACAGGGAGTACAGGAGGGGACTGAGCACGCACCCCTGAGGGGCTCCAGTGTTGAGGATCAGCGTGGCAGATGTGTTGCTACCTACCCTCACCACCTGGAGGCGGCCCGTCAGGAAGTCCAGGATCCAGTTGCAGAGGGAGGTGTTTAGTCGCAGGATCCTTAGCTTAGTGATGAGCTTTGAGGGTACTATGGTGTTGAACGCTGAGCTGTAGTCAATGAATAGCATTCTCACATAGGTGTTCCTTTTGTCCAGGTGGGAAAGGGCAGTGTGGAGTGCAATAGAGATTGCATCAACTGTGGATCTATTTGGGCGGTATGCAAATTGGAATGGGTCTAGGGTTTCTGGGATAATGGTGTTGATGTGAGCCATTACCAGCCTTTCAAAGCACTTCATGGCTACGGACGTGAGCACTACGGGTCTGTAGTCATTTAGGCAGGTTGCCTTCTTGTTCTTGGGCACAGGGAGTATGGTGGTCTGCTTGAAACATATTGGTATTACAGACTCAATCAGACACAGGCACAAACAACCTGAGAGCACAGCAGGAAAGGGTGGCCACAGCACTGAAGGGAAGTGATTGTAAAAGCTTCTTCTACTTTCCCCAACGCACAAGTGGTTATCTCCACCCTGCTACCATACAGCGGATAAACGCAAATATTTCCCGTGACTGTGCCTCAAAACCAAATGTTTACCTGGCCCACCACTCCACCCTGGACTTGAACAGCCTCTATGACCAGATCCACCTATACAAGGCAGCCGTGCCAACCTTCGCCAGGACTCTAAAGGACATCGCTCTCAAACGTAGCCCCAACACTTCACACAGGAGCAACAGATCAATAGACACCCCGCCCAGACCAGCGAGACACCCTCCCAGACCTGCGGGACCCCCCCCCCCCTGGACCTACACATACAGTAGAGGACCCACGCTGAGAGGTCCTACATCCAGACCACAACACCACCAGCCACATACACACCCCCATCCCAACCAATCAACACCCCCCCAACTCAACCATGCCCACACCCCATTGTCACGCCCTGACCAGGGGAACTCTGCTATTTTGGTCAGGGTGTGGTATTTCTATGGTTTATTTTCTATGTTTTGTTATAGCCTTTCTTTGTGGTTTATTTCTGTGTTGGGCTCGGGGGTGATTTCCAATCAGACAGCTGTCGCTAGTTATGTCTGATTGGGAATCACATTTAAGTTCCTTTCCCCCCACGATGTTTGTCGGTTGTTGTCTCTTTGATTTTGAGCAGCTAACTTATCGGTATTTTCCTGATTTTGTGTACGTGTTTATTTCGGTGTAAAAGAATAAACATGTGTTCGCTCCCAGCTGCGTTTTGGTCCGCTTCCTCGTTACCTGACGCCGAACGTTACAGAACAACCCACCGAACCAGGACCAAGCAGCGGGAGGATAAGGAGCGCGAGAGATGGGCTCGCGAGGGGAAGGAGTTCTGGACCTGGGAGGAGATCATGTCAAGGAAAGGACCCTGGCGGAAGGATTCCCAGGTCGAGGAGGTGATGCCAGCCGGTGGAAGGAGTCACAGGCGGCGGTCGAGGAGGCCCGGAAGACACCCCCAAGAAAAATTTTTGGGGGGGCTAATGGGGTGGTCCGGAAGGGCAGAGGAAGAGCCCAGACCACTGCTCTCGTGGGGGATAACGGCGAAGGAGGAGGCAGAGATGTGGCAGGTCCTGGAGGACCTGCGTAGGGACAGCGTGGAGGAAGAGCCTTGGGTGGCAGAGGTGCGCACGGTATCGCCAGTGCGCCTGCACAGCCCAGTGTGCTCTGTGCCAGCGCCCCACATTTGCCGGGCTAGGGGGAGTGTTCAGCGAGGACGTGTTGTGCCGGCTCAGCGCTCCTGGCCTCCGGTGCCCCTTCTCGGTCCGATGTATCCTGCGCCGAGGACGCGCACTGTGTCTCCGGTACGGCTGCACAGCCCAGTGCGTTCTGTGCCAGCGCTCCACACTTGCCAGGCTAAGGTGGGCGTTGAGCCAGAACGGGTGATGTCAGCTGTGCACTCCAGACCTCCAGTGCGCCTCCTCGGTCCAGGATATCCGGCGCCGCTTATGCGCACTGTGTCGCCGGTGTGCGGTCACGGTCCAGCACGTCCTGTGCCAGCACCTCGCCCTTGCCGGGCGAATGTGGTGCGTGTCCACAGTCCAGTCCGGCCCATCCCTGCTCCCCGCACCAAGCCAGTGGTGCGTGTCCCCAGTCCTGTCCGGCCCGTCCCTGCTCCCCGCACCAAGTTAGTGGTGCGTGTCCACAGTCCTGTCCGGCCCATCCCTGCTCCCCGCACCAAGCCAGTGGTGCGTGTCCCCAGTCCTGTCCGGCCCGTCCCTGCTCCCCGCACCAAGTTAGTGGTGCGTGTCCCCAGTCCTGTCCGGCCCATCCCTGCTCCCCGCACCAAGTTAGTGGTGCGTGTCCACAGTCCTGTCCGGCCCATTCCTGCTCCCCGCACCAAGCCAGTGGTGCGTGTCCCCAGTCCTGTCCGGCCCGTCCCTGCTCCCCGCACCAGGTTGGTGGTGCGTGTCCACAGTCCTGTCCGGCTCATCCCTGCTCCCCGCACCAAGCCAGTGGTGCGTGTCCCCAGTCCTGTCCGGCCCATCCCTGCTCCCCGCACCAAGTTAGTGGTGCGTGTCCCCAGTCCTGTCCGGCCCATCCCTGCTCCCCGCACCAAGTTAGTGGTGCGTGTCCACAGTCCTGTCCGGCCCATTCCTGCTCCCCGCACCAAGCCAGTGGTGCGTGTCCCCAGTCCTGTCCGGCCCGTCCCTGCTCCCCGCACCAGGTTGGTGGTGCGTGTCCACAGTCCTGTCCGGCTCATCCCTGCTCCCCGCACCAAGCCAGTGGTGTGTGTCCCCAGTCCAGTCCGGCCCGTCCCTGCTCCCCGCACCAAGCCAGTGGTGCGTGTCCCCAGTCCAGTCCGGCCCGTCCCTGCTCCCCGCACCAAGCCAGTGGTGCGTGTCCCCAGTCCAGTCCGGCCCATCCCTGCTCCCAGCACCAGGTTAGTGGTGCGTGTCCACAGTCCAGTCCGGCCCATCCCGGCTCCCCGCACCAAGCCGGTGGTGCGTGTCCCCAGTCCAGTCCGGCCTGTCCCTGCTCCCCGCACCAGGTTGGTGGTGCGTGTCCCCAGGCCAGTCCGGCCCGTCCCTGCTCCCCGCACCAGGTTGGTGGTGCATGTCCCCGGTCCTGTCCGGCCCGTCCCTGTTCCCCGCACCAGGCCCACGGCGCGTGTCCACAGTCCGGCACGGCCTGTGTCCGGTCCACCGGTGACCAGTCCTGTTCCGGTCGGCGGCTCCGCTCCGGAGCCTGAGCATGCCGCTCCACCGTGGTCCAGTCCGGGCCAGAGGGGTAGGGCTAGGGTGGAGGCAGGGGGAGAAACACGCCCGGGGCCAGAGCCTCCACCGAGGGTGAGGCGCCCACCCGGGTCCCCCCCCTAATAGACTTTAGGTTGGTGCGCCGGGAGTACGCACCGGTGGAGGGGGGGTACTGTCACGCCCTGACCAGGGGAACTCTGCTATTTTGGTCAGGGTGTGGTATTTCTATGGTTTATTTTCTATGTTTTGTTATAGCCTTTCTTTGTGGTTTATTTCTATGTTGGGCTCGGGGGTGATTTCCAATCAGACAGCTGTCGCTAGTTATGTCTGATTGGGAATCACATTTAAGTTCCTTTCCCCCCACGATGTTTGTGGGTTGTTGTCTCTTTGATTTTGAGCAGCTAACGTATCGGTATTTTCTTGATTTTGTGTACGTGTTTATTTCGGTGTAAAATAATAAACATGTGTTCGCTCCCAGCTGCGTTTTGGTCCGCTTCCTCGTTACCTGACGCCGAACGTTACACCCATTTAGGCCTCCTCAGATCAGACCTATAGGTTTGAAACAGGGAAGGGACTCAGGGGGTATGCTAAAAATTCCAATTGGCTATACTTAAATTCTTTAACATCATCCTTAGCTCTGGCATCTTCCCCAATATTTGGAACCAAGGACTGATCACCCCAATCCACAAAAGTGGAGACAAATTTGACCCCAATAACTACCGAGGGATATGCCTCAACAGCAAACTTGGGAAAATCCTCTGCATTATCCTTAACAGCGGACTCGTACATTTCCTCAGTGAAAACAATGAACTGAGCAAATGTCAAATTGGCTTTTTACCAAATTATCGTACGACAGACCACATATTCACCCTGCACACCCTTAATTGACAAACAAACCAAAACAAAGGCAAAGTCTTCTCATTCTTTGTTGATTTCAAAAAAGCTTGACTCAATGTGGCATGAGGGTCTGCTATAAAAATTGATGGAATGTGGTGTTGGAGGAAAAACATAACATTTTAAAATCCATGGACGCAAACAACGTCTGAGGTTAAAATTGGCAAACAACACACACATTTCTTTCCACAGAGCCGGGGGGTGAGACAGGGATGCAGCTTAAGCCCCACCCTCTTCAACATATATATCAATTAATTGGTGAGGGCACTAGAACAGTCTGCAGCACCCGGCCTCACTCTAATAGAATCTGAAGTCAAATGTCTACCCTTTGCTGATAATCTGGTGCTTCTGTCCCCAACCAAGGAGGGCCTACAGCAGCACCTAGATCTTCTGCACAGATTCTGCCAGACCTGGACCCTGACAGTAAATCTCAGGATGAACAAAATAATGTTGTTCCAAAAAAAGTCCAGTTGCCAGGACCATGAATATAAATTCCATCTAGATACCGTTGCCCTAGAGCACACAAAAAAACTATACATACCTTGGCCTAAACATCAGCACCACAGGTAACTTCCACAAAGCTGTGAACGATCTGAGAGACAAGGCAAGAAGGGCCTTCTATGCCATCAAAAGGAACATAAAATTTGACATACAAATTAGGATCTGGCTAAAAATACTTGAATCAGTTATAGAACCCATTACCCTTTATGGTTGTGAGGTCTGGGGTCCGCTCACTAACGAAGAATTCACAAAATGGGACAAACACCAAATTGAGACTCTGCATGCAGAACTCTGCAAAAAATATCCTCTGCGTACACATTAAACACCAAATAATGCATGCAGAGCAGAATTAGGCCGATACCCGCTAATTATCAAAATCCAGAAAAGAGCTGTTAAATTCTACAACCACCTAAAAGGAAGCGATTCCCAAACCTTCCATAACAAAGCCATCACCTACAGAGAGATGAACCTGGAGAAGAGTCCCCTAAGCAAGCTGGTCCTGGGGCTCTGTTCACAAATACAAACAGACCCCACAGAGCCCCAGGACAGCAACACAATTAGACGCAACCAAATCATGAGTAAACAAAAAGAGAATTACTTGACACATTGGATAGAATTAACAAAAAATCTGAGCAAACTCGAATGCTATTTGGCCCTGAACAGAGAGTACACAGTGGCAGAATACCTGAGTTCTTCGCTAGCTGATGATTTATGTTAGAAAGGAGAAGACTTGTGTTTTTACATATATTTATTTATTTCACATTTATTTAACCAGGTAGCCCAGTTGAGAACAAGTTCTCATTTACAACTGTGACCTGGCCAAGATAAAGCAAAGCAGTGCGACAAAAAACAACAACACAGAGTTACACATGGAATAAACAAACATATAGTCAATAACACAATAGGAAATGTGATGTGCAGAAGATGAATGTGCAAGTAAAGATACTGGGGTGCAAAGGAGCAAGAGGATAAGTAATAATATGGGGATGAGGTAGTTGGGTGTGCTATTTACAGATGGGCTGTGTACAGGTACAGTGATCGGTAAGCTGCTCTGACAGCTGGTGTTTAAATTTAGTGAGGGAGAAATAAGACTCCAGCTTCAGTGATTTTTGTAATTCGTTCCAGTCATTGGCAACAGAGAACTGGAAGGAAAGGCGGCCAAAGGAAGTGTTGGCTTTGAGGATGACCAGTGAAATATACCTGCTGGAGCACATGCTACGGGTGGGTGTTGCTATGGTGACCAGTGAGCTGAGGTAAAGCAGAGCTTTACCCAGCAAAGACTTATAGATGACCTGGAGCCAGTGGGTTTGGCAACGAATATGAAGTGAGGGCCAGCCAACGAGCATACAGGTCGCAGTGGTGGGTAGTTTATGGGGCTTTGGTGATAAAACGGATGGCACTGTGATAGACTACATCCAGTTTGCTGAGTAGAGTGTTGGAGGCTATTTTGTAAATGACATCGCCGAAGTCAAGGATCGGTAGGATGGTCAGTTTTACGAGGGTATGTTTGGCAGCATGACTGAAGGAGGCTTTGTTGCGAAATAGGAAGCCGATTCTAGACTTAATTTTGGATTGGAGATGTTTGATGTGAGTCTGGAAGGTGAGTTTACAGTCTAACCAGACACCTAGGTATTTGTAGTTGTCCACATATTCTAAGTCAGAACCGTCCAGAGTAGTGATGCTAGTCTGGTGGGAGGGTGCGGGCAGCAATCGGTTGAAGAGCATGCACTAAATTTTACTGCATTTAAAAGCAGTTGGAGGCCACGGAAGGAGTGTTGTATGGCGTTGAAGCTCGTTTGGAGGTTAGTTAACACAGTGTCCAAAGGAGGGCCAGAATTATACAGAATGGTGTCGTCTGCGTAGAGGTGGATCAGAGAATCACCAGCAGCAAGAGCAACATCATTGATGTATACAGAGAAAAGAGTCGGCCCGAGAATTGAACCCTGTGGCACCCCCATAGAGACTGCCAGAGGTCCGGACAACAGGCCCTCCGATTTGACACACTGAACTCTATCTGAGAAGTAGTTGGTGAACCAGGCGAGGCAGTCATTTTAGAAGCCAAGGCTATTGAGTCTGCCGATAAGAATGCGGAGATTGACAGAGTCGAAAGCCATGGCCAGGTCGATGAAGACGGCTGCATAGTACTGTCTTTTTTGATGGTGGTTATGATGTTGTTTAGGACCTTGAGCATGGCTGAGGTGCACCCATGACCAGCTCTGAAACCAGATTGCACAGCGGAGAAGGTACGGTGGGATTCGAAATGGTCGGTAATCTGTTTGTTAACTTGTCTTTCGAAGACCTTAGAAAGGCAGGGTAGGATAGATATAGGTCTATAACAGTTTGGGTCTAGAGTGTCTCCCCCTTTGAACAGGGGGATGACCGCGGCAGCTTTCCAATCTTTGGGGATCTCAGACTACACGAAAGAGCGGTTGAATAGGCTAGTAATAGGGGTGGCAACAATTTTGGTAGATCATTTTAGAAAGAGAGGGTCCAGATTGTCTAGCCCGGCTGATTTGTAGGGGTCCAGATTTTGCAGCTCTTTCAGAACATCACCTATCTGGATTTGGGTGAAAGAGAAATGGGGGAGGCTTGGGTGAGTTCCTGTGGGGGGTGCAGGGCTGTTGACCGGGGTAGGGGTAGCCAGGTGGAAAGCATGGCCAGCCGTAGAGAAATGCTTATTGAAATTCTCAATTATTGTGGATTTATCGGTGGTAACAGTGTTTCCTAGCCTCAGAGCAGTGGGCAGCTGGGAGGAGGTGCTCTTATTCTCAATGGACTTTAGAGTGTCCCAGAACTTTTTTGAGTTTGTGCAGCAGGGATGCAAATTTCTGTTTGAAAAAGCTAGCCTTAGCTTTCCTAACTGCCTGTGTGTGTTGGTTCCTGACTTCCCTGAAAAGTTGCGAGGAAAGGAAAAGGAGGGTTGCAACAATTTCGCCGGATAATTTTAGAAAGAGAGGGTCCACGTTTCCTGTCCTCAGTGCAGTTGGGCAGCTGAGAGGAGATGATGTTATTCTCTATGGACTTTTTGGTTCCTGACTTCCCTGAAAAGTTGCATATCGCGGGGGCTATTCGATGCTAATGCAGTACGCCACAGGATGTTTTTGTGCTCGTCAAGGGCAGTCAAGTCTGGGGTGAACCAAGGGCCATATCTGTTCTTAGTTCTACATTTTGTAAATGGGCCATGCTTATTTAAGATGGTGAGGAAAGCCCTTTTGAAGAGCAACCAGGCATCCTCTACTGACAGGACGAGGTCAATATCCTTCCAAGATACCCGGGCCAGGTTGATTAGAAAGGCCTGCTCACTGAGGTGTTTTAGGGAGTGTAACAGTACAAACTCTGAAGATAGATGGGGGGCGATCAATTCACATATGGTGTCCAGGGCATAGCTGGGGGCTGAAGGGGGTCTATAACCAGCGGCAACGGTGAGAGACGTTTCTGGAAAGATGGATTTTTAAAAGTAGAAGCTCGAATTGTTTGGGCACAGACCTGGATAGTATGACAGAACTCTGTAGGCTAACTCCTCCCCCTGTGGCAGTCCCATCTTGTCGGAAAATATTATTGTTAGGGATGGAAATTTCAGGGTTTTTGGTGGTTTTCCTAAGCCAGGATTCAGACACGGCTAGGACATCCGGGTTGGCAGAGTGTGCTAAAGCAGTAAATAAAACAAACTTAGGGAGGAGGATTCTGATGTTAACATGCATGAAACCAAGGCCTATTATGGTTACAGAAGTCAACAAATGAGAGCGTCTGGGGAATAGGAGTGGAGCTGGGGGCTGCAGGGCCTGGATTAACCTCTACATCACCAGAGGAACAGAGGAGGAGTAGGATAAGGGTACGGCTGAAGGCTATAAGAACTGGTTGTCTAGTGCATTGGGAACAGAGAATAAAAGGAGCAGATTTCTGGGAGCGGAAGAATAGATTCAAGGCATAATGTACAGACAAGGGTATGGTAGGATGTGAATACAGTGGAGGTAAACCTAGGCATTGAGTGACAATGAGAGAGATTTTGTCTCTAGAGACACTATTTAAGCCAGGTGAGGTCACCGCATGTGTCGGGTGTGAAACAAAAGGGCATATTGAGCAGGGCTGGAGCAGGGCTGTTAGAAAGGAGTGGCGGAGAAGATGATAAGATGAGAGGAGTGGAGGAAAGGTCAGCCATGAGAGGGCTGATTAACAGAGGGAGGAGGGGATGAGAGGAAAGGGCTGATAAACAGAGGGAGGAGGGGATGAGAGGAGAGGAGAGGGCTGATAAACAGAGGGAGGAGGGGATGAGAGGAGAGGGCTAATTAACAGAGAAAGGAGGGGATGAGAGGAAAGGGCTGATTAACAGAGAAAGGAGGGGATGAGAGGAGAGGGCTGATTAACAGAAGAAGAAGGCAAGACAAGCATTCCTCAATTATTCATCACTTCAGAAGAGAGGAGAGGGAACACTATGCTGTGGAAGAAGAGAGAAGGATGAGAAATGGGAGGATGAGAATACGAAAGGACTGGAGAAAATGAGGAGGATGTGAGGAGAGGAGGTTAAAGAACAACGGGACAGAGGATGAGATATTTTTACCTCAAGTCACAGGCCTCAACAGACCCTGTAAAAAGAATCCTGTTGTTTTTACAGTAACTTTACTGGCAGACAGTTACTGTTAAAAAAAAGTGACAATATGTTACCGTAAATTCCCAACAAATCTTTGATTAACAGTATAATACAGTTCACCAGTAAAAAACTGTTCTTTGGAATTTACGGTAACATACTGTACTTTTTTTTACATTTTTATAACTTACAGGTAACTTGCAGTGTACATATAGATGTAGGTACACTGTAGTAAACTATGTGCACCTGTGTGTTCCTGCTGTGGATATGTGGACCTGAGAAAGAATCTGAGAGATGCTAAACAGAGATGCTAAACAGAGATGCTAAACAGATGCTAAACAGAGATGCTAAACAGATGCTAAACAGATGCTAAACAGAGATGCTAAACAGATGCTAAACAGAGATGCTAAACAGATGCTAAACAGATGCTAAACAGAGATGCTAAACAGAGATGCTAAACAGATGCTAAACAGAGATGCTAAACAGATGCTAAACAGAGATGCTAAACAGAGATGCTAAACAGATGCTAAACAGAGATGCTAAACAGAGATACTAAACAGATGCTAAACAGATGCTAAACAGAGATGCTAAACAGAGATGCTAAACAGAGATGCTAAACAGAGATGCTAAACAGATGCTTAACAGATGCTAAACAGAGATGCTAAACAGAGATGCTAAACAGAGATACTAAACAGATGGTAAACAGAGATGCTAAACAGATGCTAAACAGAGATGCTAAACAGAGGACACGCCCCCGACTGTGTCCTGTTGAGGACACATAAAACACGCATTTGCCATTGGTAAGTCAGTCTACTGTACCTACCAGCCTGACTGAGTCTACTGTACCAACCAGCCTGACTCAGTCTACTGTACCTACCAGCCTGACTCAGTCTACTGTACCTACCAGCCTGACTGAGTCTACTGTACCAACCAGCCTGACTGAGTCTACTGTACCAACCAGCCTGACTCAGTCTACTGTACCTACCAGCCTGACTCAGTCTACTGTACCTACCAGCCTGACTGAGTCTACTGTACCAACCAGCCTGACTCAGTCTACTGTACCTACTAGTAATATGGGTTATCTGTCTCACCTAAAGCCCATTCTGGTGGGAATCTGCTATAGACCACCAAGTGCTAACAGTCAGTATCTGGATAACATGTGTGAAATGCTTGATAATGTATGTGATATCAACAGAGAAGTATATTTTCTGGGTGATTTAAATATGGACTGGCTTTCATCGAGCTGCACATTCAAGAAAAAGCTTCAAACTGTAACCAGTGCCTACAACCTGGTTCAGTTTATCATTCAAACTACCAGGGTAGTTACAAACAGCACAGGAATGAAATCATCATGTATTGATCACATCTTTACTAACATTGAAGAAACGTGCTTTAAAGCAGTATCCAGATCCATCGGATGTAGTGATCACAATATAGTTGCCATATCTAGGAAAACCAAAGTTCCAAAGGCTGGGCCTAATATAGTAGAGGTCATACAAGAAGTTTTGTAGTGATTCATATGTTGATGATGTAAATAATATTTGTTGGTCTGTGGTGTGTAATGAGGAGCAACCAGATGCTGCACTTGACATATTTATGAAATTGCTTATCCCAGTTACTAATAAGCACGCCCCCATTAAGAAAATGTAACGCCCTGGCCATAGAGAGGGGTTTTGTTCTTTATTTTGGTTAGGCCAGGGTGTTACATTGGGTGGGCGTTCTATGTTCTTTTTTCTAGGTTGGTTTGTTTCGTTGATTTTGGCCGTGTGGCTTCCAATCAGGCACAGCTGTAGTTTGTTGTTGCTGATTGGGAGTCACACATAAGTAGCCTGTTTTTCCTTTGGGTTTTTGTGGGTGATTGTTTTCTGTTAGTGTGTTTTTCTGACAGGACTGTTTTTCTGTCGTCTTTGGTTTATTTTTGTCAAGTGTTCTCTTTTTTTCAATTAAAATTCTAATGATGAACACATCCTCCGCTGCACCTTGGTCTAATTCTGACGACGGCCGTTACAGAAAATGATTATAAAAACTGTTACATCCCCGTGGATTGATGAGGAACTGAAAAATGGTATGGTGGAGAGGGATGAGGCAAAACAATTTGCAAATAAGTCTGGCTGCGCAACCCGATTGTCAAAGAAATCATGTGAGTAAACTGAATAAAAAGAAGAAGAAACTAAACTATGAAACAAAGATAAATGACATAAATAATGATAGTAAAAAGCTTTGGAGCAACTCCAATGAGTGTTGGGAAAAAGGGCAAACTCAGCTCCATCGTTCATTGAGTCAGATGGCTCATTTATCACAAAACCCACTGATATTGACAACTACTTTAAATTACTTATTCATTGACAAGAATAATGCAACAAAACGCTGACACTACACATCCAAGTACAGTTGAAGTCGGAAGTTTACATACACCTTTAGCCAAATACATTTAAACTCAGTTTTTCACAATTCCTGACATTTAATCCTGGTAAAAATTCCCTGTTTTAGGTCAGTTAGGATCACCACTTTATTTTAAGAATGTGAAATGTCAGAATAATAGTAAAGATAATTATTTATTTCAGCTATTATTTCTTTCATCACATTCCCAGTGGGTCAGAAGTTTACATACACTCAATTAGTATTTGGTTGCATTGCCTTTAAATTGTTTAACTTGGGTCAAACGTTTTAGGTAGCCTTCCACAAGCTTCCCACAATAAGTTGGGTGAATTTTGTCCCATTTTTCCTGACAGAACTGGTGTAACTGAGTCAGGTTTGTAGGCCTCCTTGCTCACACACGCTTTTTCAGGTCTGTCCACACATTTTCTATAGGATTGAGGTCAGGGCTTCGTGATGGCCGTTCCAATACCTTGACTTTGTTGTCCTAAAGCCATTTTGCCACAACTTTGGAAGTATGCTTGGGGTCATTGTTCATTTGGAAGACCTATTTCAAATCAAATCAAAGTTTATTTGTCACGTGCGCCGAATACAACAGGTATTGTTGTATTCGGCGCATTTCCTTACAGTGAAACGCTTACTTACAAGCTCTAACCAATAGTGCAAAAAAGGTATTAGGTGAACAATAGGTAGGTAAAGAAATAAAACAACAGTAAAAAGACAGGCTATATACAGTAGAGAGGCTATATACAGTAGAGAGGCTATATACAGTAGAGAGGCTATATACAGTAGTTAGGCTATATACAGTAGAGAGGCTATATACAGTAGAGAGGATATATACAGACACCGGTTAGTCAGGCTGATTGAGGTAGTATGTACATGTAGGTATGGTTAAAGTGACTATGCATATATGATGAACAGAGTAGCATTAGCGTAAAAAGAGGGGTTGGCGGGTGGTGGGACACAATGAAGATAGCCCGGTTAGCCAATATGCAGGAGCACTGGTTGGTCGGCCCAATTGAAGTAGTATGTACATTAATGTATAGTTAAAGTGACTATGCATATATGATAAACAGAGAGTAGCAGCAGCAGCGTAAAAAAGAGGGGTTAGGTGGGGGCACACAATGCAAATAGTCCGGGTAGCCATTTGATTACCTGTTCAGGAGTCTTATGGCTTGCGACCAAGCTTTAACTTCCTGACTGATGTCTTGAGATGTTACTTCAATATATCCACATAATTTTTCCTACCTCATGATGCCATCTGTTACGGATACAGGAAGTGTGTATCCTTTCTTTGTGTATCTTTTCTCTCCTTCTCCTCCTCACAGGTGACAATCATCATTCCCCCCAAATCAGTCACCAATCAGTCACCAATCAGAAGACACCTGCTCCTCTTCCCTCACCCAATCACAGCCCCTTTCCCTTGGTTTAAAAACCCAGTCAGTTGTTTTCTCCCCAGATCAATCTTTGTGTTCATTCTCTCAATCGCTCGCTGTGTCCCCCCCCCTCTCTCTCTCTCTCTCTCTCTCTCTCTCTCTCTCTCTCCTCTCTCTCTCTCACTCTCTCTCTCGCTTCTCCTCTCTCTTCTCCTCCTCTCTCTCTCTCTCTCGATCTCTTTGTTTTGCAACTACATGTCACATTTGTCCGTAATCCTGTGATAGTGTTTTTGTTGTTTGACTGTTTGTTTGTTTGGTGGGAAAGGGGGGTAACAAGACAAGTCGCCCATGGGCATACATTACCTGTAGGAATACTGTGTCTAAGTACCCTAGTTAGAACTGGGCGGACCACCCTCTGTATTTTTGGTTAGTTAGCTAGCTGTTCTTGAAATAGGCTAGTCTAGCTTAGGGGTGTTTTGATTATTGTTTATTTGCTTGGGTCCAGCTCAGCCCCTTTTCTCACACCCCATTACCGTGTGTTTAAAATAAACCATTAGAGTTTGACGGTAGATTTCAGTTGTCTGTGGTTTTTGGTTCTCACTGTTCTTTATCACTATTATAATTTGCATGATTTGTTACGGGTCTCGTATCCATCCCCCCTAGACTGCAGGGCCAAAAAGGGATTCGTAACACCATCTATTTTGTATAGTACACCAGTCCCTCCTGCAGTAAAGCACCCCCACAACATGATGCTGACACCCCCGTGCTTCACGGTAGGGATGGCGTTTTTCGGCTTGCAAGCCTCCCCCTTTTTCCTCCAAACATAACGATGGTCATTACAGCCAAACAATTCTATTTTTGTTTCATCAGACCAGAGGACATTTTTCCCAAAAGTATGATCTTTGTCCCCATGTGCAGTTGCAAACCGTAGTCTGGCTTTTTTATGGCAGTTTTGGAGCGGTGGCTTCTTCCTTGCTGAGCTGTCTTTCAGGTTATGTTGATATAGGACTCGGTTTACTGTGGATATAGATACTTTTGTACCTGTTTCCTCCAGCATCTTCACAAGGTCCTTTGCTGTTCTGGCATTGATTTGCACTTTTCGCACCAAAGTACGTTCATCTCTAGGAGACAGAACACGTCTCCTTCCTGAGCGGTATGACGGCTGCATGGTCCCATGGTGTTTATACTTGCGTACTATTGTTTGTACAGATGACCGTGGTACCTTCAGGCATTTGGAAATTGCTCCCAAGGATGAACCAGACTTGTGGAGGTCTACAATTTATTTTCTGAGGTCTTGGCTGATTTCTTTTGATTTTTGCCATGATGTCAAGCAAAGAGGCACTGAGTTTGAAGATAGGCCTTAAAATACATCCACAGGTACACCTCCAATTGACTCAAATTATGTCAATTAGCCTATCAGAAGCTTCTAAAGCCATGACATCATTTTCTGGAATTTTCCAAGCTGTTTAAAGGCACAGTCAACTTAGTGTATGTAAACTTCTGACCCACTGGAATTGTGATACAGTGAATTATAATTGAAGTAATCTGTCTGTAAACAATTGTTGGAAAAATAACTTGTGTCATGCACAAAGTAGATGTCCTAAACGACTTGTCAAAACTATAGTTTGTTAACAAGAAATTTGTGGAGTGGTTGAAAAACGAGTTTTAATGACTCCAACCCAATTGTATGTAAACTTCAGACTTCAACTGTATATCTGACCACATTATGAAAAGACAAGTGTAGTAATTCCGTGAAGTGAGTGTAGAAGAGGTGAAAAAAGTTTTGTTGACTATCAACAATGACAAGCCACCGGGGTCTGACAACTTGGATGGAAAATTACTGAGGATAATAGTGGACGATATTGCCACTCCTATTTGCCATATTTTCAATGTAAGCCTATTAGAAAGTGTGTGCCCTCAGGCCTGGAGGGAAGCAAAATTCATCCCCCTACCTAAGAATAGTAATCCACCCTTTACTGGCTCAAATAGCCAACCAATCAGCCTGTTACCAACCCTTAGTAAACTTGTGTTTGACCAGATACAATGGTAAACCGTAAACAAATTGACAACAGACTTTCAGCATTCTTATCGGGAAGGACATTTAACAAGCACAGCACTCACACAAATGACTGATGATTGGCTGAGAGAAAATTGATGATGAAAAGATTGTGGAGGCTGTTTTGTTAGACTTCAGACATTATCGGTCATGGTCTGCTGCTGGGAAAAAATGTGTTATGGCTGTGTCACATCCTGACCAGTAAAAGGGGTCATTTGTCATTGTAGTATGGTCAGGGCGTGGCAGGGGGTGTTGTTTGGGGATTGGTTTATTTAGAGGGGATTTGTTCTAGTTTTCATTTTTCTATGTTCGTTTTCTATGTGTGGCCGAGTATGGTTTCCAATCAGAGGCAGGTGTCTTTCGTTGTCTCTGATTGGAAGCCATACTTAGGCAGCCCTTTTTTTTCCTTTGGGTTTGTGGGTGGTTGTTTTCTGTATAGCCCGTGTGCCTTACGGAACGGTTTGGTCGTTTTGTTTATTTTTGAGTTTTCTCTCTAAATAAAGAAGGAAGATGAGCACTATACCCGCTGCGCCTTGGTCTGTTACGACGCCTATGGCACCCAGCTATAATGTGGATAAAGAGTTACTTGTCTAACAGAACAGAGTGTGTTCTTTAATGGAAGCCAACATAATCCAGGTAGAATCAGGAATTCCTGTAACGTTTTTAAAATTGTGTTCTGGCTCAAGAAGACGCACATTAAGGTCCTGGAGTGGCCTAGCCAGTCTCCAGACCTTAATCCCATAGAAAATCTGTGGAGGGAGCTGAAGGTTCGAGTTGCCAAACGTCAGCCTTGAAACCTTAATGACTTGGAGAAGATCTGCAAAGAGGAGTGGGACAAAATCCCTCTTGAGATGTGTGCAAACCTGGTGGCCAACTACAAGAAACGTCTGACCTCTGTGATTGCCAACAAGGGTTTTGCCACCAAGTACTAAGTCATGTTTTGCAGAGGGGGTCAAATACTTATTTCCCTCATTAAAATGCAAATCAATTTATAACATTTTTGACATGCGTTTGTCTGTATTTTTTGGTTGTTATTCTGTCTCTCACTGTTCAAATAAACCTACCATTAAAATTATAGACTGATCATTTGTCAGCGGGCAAACGTACAAAATCAGCAGGGGATCAAATACTTTTTTCCCCTCACTGTACACACACACACACACACACACACACACACACACACACACACACACTGACCTCTCCTCCCTTGTTTTGTTGTGTTTAAATAATTGAGCTTGGTTCCAGTTGAAAATACATCAGGAAAGATGTCTGTGTTGCTGCACGCTGTGTTGCTCAGACACAAGTCATCTACTCTAGCTGAAGACAAGCGAAGAGAGGAAGGTTGTCTTCAATAGTTAAAGAACAAAATACAAGTTTAATGACCACTGGGTCTGATGCCTCACTGCACCGTGTCCCTGGGCTTGGACACGTCTGACGCATTGTGTGTGTGTGTGTGTTCTTGTTTTCCTACATTATCAGGACCCCCGTGTCCTAACATTTTACACCAATGTCCAATGTAACATTTCCCTTATTGTCCTGAAAATGTAGGACAAAAAGAACTTTGTTGGAAAGTCAGGGCTTTTTTTCAGGTCCTGAAAATATTTGAATGCTATATTAAGACTAAGGGATAGGGTTAGGATTTTGGGGGCCAGGGTTTTGGGGGTTAGGGGTTTGGGGGGCCAGGGTTTTGGGGAGCCAGGGTTTTAGGGGGCGGCCAGGGTTTTTGGGGCCGGGGAAAATAGGTCAATTTTTTATAGCTCTCGTTCCTTTTCATGAAGAAGAATATTTCAGATTTTATTTCATTGTTTTTCCAATAACCTGCAGCAACTTGTTTCACCTTGATTTACCTCCCTGTCAGTCTGAGCTGTAGATTTCTCGCTCGCACGCACACACACACACACACACACACACACACACACACACACACACACACACACACACACACACACACACACACACATTTTTAGTCCTTTCTCCTCTATCCATCCCTTCATTTCTCCACCTCTTTTTTCATTCCCTCTCTCTCTGTCTCTCTCTCTCTCCATCTCTCACCTCGGTCTCTCTCCTCTCTTTCTCTCTCTCCTCTGTCTTTCTCTCTCTCCTCTGTCTTTCTCTCTCTCCTCTGTCTGTCTCTCTCTCTCCTGTCTTTCTCTCTCCGTTCACTCTGTTCATGTGTAATAGATGTTCACTCCGTTCATGTGCATGTAATGCTTGTCATAAATCCCATCTGGCCAGTAGACACCACCCTCCACTGGTTAGTAAAGGGTATTGCAAGCAGCAGACACCAAAACAGCTTGAAGTGATGCAGTCACTGAGATACATGTTACTGTATGTAACAGATCATACTACACTGAACAGAAATATAAAAATGCAACAATTTAAAAGATTTTACTGAGTTTCTAAAAAACCTTTTAAGAACCACTATGGAAAGGGAGAGACTCTTACGAACATGATGGTTACTGACCGGTCTTCTAAACCACAATCCCATATTTATTTTTTAAGGTCTCTGTGACCAACAGATGCATGTCTTTATTCCCAGAAAAAAAAGAAGAAAAAAAACGCAACATGCAACAATTTCAAAGATTTTACTGAGTTATAGTTCAAATAAGGAAATCAGTCAAATTAGATGAATTCATTAGGCCCTAATTTATGGGTTTCACATGACTGGGAATACAAATATGCATCTGTTGGTCACAGATACCTTAAAAAGCGTGGCTCAGAAAACCAGTCAGTGTCTGGTGTGACCACCATTTGCCTCATGACTCATCTCCTTCACATAGAGTTGATCAGGCTGTTGATTGTGGCCTGTGGAATGCTGTCCCACTCCTCTTCAATGGCTGTGCGAAGTTACTGGATATTGGCAGGAAATGGAACACGCTGTCCTACACGTCGATTCAGAGCATCCAAAACATGCTCAATGGGTGAAATGTCTAGGGAGTATGCAGGCCATGGAAGAACTGAGACATTTTCAGCTTCCAGGAATTATGTACAGATCCTTGCGACATGAGGCCGTGCATTATCATGCTGAGATATGAGGTGATGCGGCAGATGAACGGCACAACAATGGGCCTCAGGATCTCATCACGGTATCTCAGTGTATTCAAATTGCCATCGATAAAATGCAATTGTGTTTGTTGTCTGTAGCTTATGCCTGCCCATACCATAACCCCACCGCCACCATGGGGCACTCTGTTCACAACGTTAACATCAGCAAACCGCTAACCCACACAACACCATACACGCTGTCTGCCATCTGCCCGGTACGGTTGAAACTGGGATTAATCCGTGAAGAGAACACTTCTCCAGCGTGCCAGTGGCCATCAAAGGTGAGCATTTGCCCACTGAAATCGGTTATGACTCTGAACTGCAGTTAAGTCAAGACTCTGGTGAGGACGACGAGCACGGAGATGAACTTCCCTGAGACGGTTTCTGACAGTTTGTACAGCAATTCTTCGGTTGTGAAAACACAGTTTCATCAGCTGTCCGGGTGGCTGGTCTCAGACGATCCCGCAGGTGAAGAAGCCAGATGTGGAGGTCCTGGGCTGGCATGGTTACACGTGGTCTGCAGGTTGTGAGGCCGGTTAGATGTACAGCCAAATTCTCTAAAACGATGTTGGAGACAGAAATTAACATTAAATAAATCAGGCAACAGCTCTGGTGGACATTTCTGCCAATTGCATCATCCCTCAAAACTTGAGACACCTGTGTCATTGTGTTGTGTGACAAAACTGCACATTTTAGAGTGGCGTTTTATTGTCCCCCAGCACAAGGTGCACCTGTGTAATGATCATGCTGTTTAATCAGCTTCTTGATACGCCACACCTGTCTGGTGGATGGATTATCTTGGCAAAGGAGAAATGTTCACTGACAGGGGTTTTAAACAAATTTGTGCACAAAATTTGAGCGAAATAAGCTTTTGTGTGTATGGAACATTTCTGGGATCTTTTTATTTCAACCCATGAAACATAGAGACCAACACTTTACAATGTTGCGTTTTTATATTTTTTTGGTTCAGTGTAGAAAACAGAAAACAACCATATATTGAGCAGGAAAATATCGGATAGACATTGTTCATTTGCTTTATTTCATACTGTTATTTTTCAGTGTTAAAAACATTTGTTCATCAAAACACTGCTAGACGTCTTGTGTTCAGAGCATCGTCCCATTGAAACAACAACCAACCTACTTATGTGTGTACAAACACACACACACACAAGTGCATATGCACAGCCACAATCATCACACGCAGACATCTACACACATATAATCTACAACAGACCCCCCCCCCCCCCAGTCAATCTCCTGTACAAGTCTTTTCCTCTCTGACACAGAACAATACAACAATTTCAGTGTTCATTTTGTAACCTATTGTAGATTTAGTCTTTATGATTAAAATATATTTTAATCTTAGTCCCCATTTTAGTAATTGTAATTCTTCTTAGTTTCAGTTCATATCAGTCGACTAGCCTAGTTTCAGTCACAGTCATTTTAGTTCTATTTTAGTAATTTTCTTTTGTTTTATTAAAAACAGTTCATACAAACCATCCATCTTAGTCACATAATAGTGACTATTATATAATGACTATAATAAAGGCTACCTTTTAACTTCCATCATGTGCACATTCAGAAAGCCTTGTCCTACTAGGAGGGATGCTGAAAAGGAATCTAGATTCTCTATTACAGGACTAGTAAAGGCCCAGTTTGCAACTTATTTCTACGTGAAAATTGAAACGGTCTATTAATAATTTTTCCATTTTAGTAGATGCTCTTATATCCAGAACAACTTACAGTAGTGAGTGCATACATGTTCATACTTGACCCCCCCCCCCCCCGGGGGAATCGAACCCACAACCCTAGCATTGCAAGCAACGTGCTCTACCAATTGAGCCACAACATCACAAATCACTTATTGTGCGTTGTTTTATCTCCATGGTGATAAAGTCTACCAGGTACAAAACCTAGATGACCAGCCTATGTACAATACACTAATGTATATTTTGATTAAAAGGTTTTGTAAGAATGGTAAATTTAATACCGCACAAAAAGTGGTTGTTTTCCATATTATTCGATCAAGAAAAACATATTTAATTTGATGTTAATCGGATGTTTTGTGTTTTCGCCCATAACTTTGCACCTTTTGATGTAATATTTGAGGACTGGGGTTTTAGTTCTTTCTGGATTCCATTAGAGATGACATCACAGAGAAAGAGGACACGGGTTTTAGTTCTTTCTGGATTCCATTAGAGATGACATCACAGAGAAAGAGGACTGGGGTTTTAGTTCTTTCTGGATTCCATTAGAGAGAAAGAGGACACGGGAAACAACTCTAACCCTTCCAACATTTGAATCCTGCAAGATACTGTTGTTCATTCTTCAAGTACTTTTTTTGTTTTGTTTTTTAAAACCAAATCAGAACCGGTTTGTACCTGTTAAGACTTACCATCACCGTGAAGAAAAAAAACTATGTACAATATAGTAATTGAGTATATTGAGACAGCAAGTGGTTTGTGACGTTGTGGCTCATGGCGTTTGCAATGCTAGGGTTGTGAGGTTCTCGCTGCTATGCCTAAACGAAAGTAAGAGGGAGTAAAACATGGTTATTTCTAGTGACGGTTAGTTACAAGTGAAGTGTCCCGGCTTCACATCACTTCAAAAGACTGAAGCGTGACTGAAGAGATCGCTTGGTGGTTGTGTGGGGAGAGCCACACAGATCACCTCAATCAGATCGCGTAACTGAAAGATGTTAATTCTTCCAATGAGAGGATTGTATGAAATATTCTGCATGCAATGCTTAGGATTGGACAAAACGGATGAAAAAGAGCTTTATGTTCAAATGTCCATTAGTCTTACGTGGAAGTCTCGTTACATTTTCCTCAACTAAAATAAGAAGTCATTTTGTAATACTTATGTTTTGTTTCCCCCCTCCCCCAGAGCGTCTCATTCTCGTTATCCCCATAGTTTTAATCAGGAAAAAAAAAAAGAAGAGGTCCTTGAGTACTTTCCGTCATAGATATTGTTGACCGAAAATAAACACTGCAATATATATATCAACGTTACATAGAACAATAACATTAGTAGCCTACCAATGACATATACTTTAGGAGGCATCTGAAGAACTCAAGAGAGAGAAAAAGAGAGAAAGAGAGAGAGCGACAGAGAAAGAGAGAGAGACAGAGAAAGCGAGAGAAAGAGAGAGAGAGAGAAAGAGAGAGAGAGAAAGAGAGAGAGAGAGAGAGAGAGAGAGAGAGGTTTTATATACCAATAAAAATCAGACACATAAATGATAGTGACACATTGAGATCATTCATGAAGTATAATCCAGTAATAACATCACTGACACTCCTGCCTAGTACCTGCCCTATGTCTCTCTAGTACCTGCCCTATGTCTCACTAGTACCTGCCCTATGTCTCTCTAGTACCTGCCCTATGTCTCTCTAGTACCTGCCCTATGTCTCTCTAGTACCTGCCCTATGTCTCTCTAGTACCTGCCCTATGTCTCTCTAGTACCTGCCCTATGTCTCTCTAGTACCTGCCCTATGTCTCTCTAGTACCTGCCCTATGTCTCACTATAGTATAATCCAGTAATAACATCACTGACACTTCTGCCTAGTACCTGCCCTATGTCTCTCTAGTACCTGCCCTATGTCTCACTAGTACCTGCCTATGTCTCTCTAGTACCTGCCCTATGTCTCTCTAGTACCTGCCCTATGTCTCACTAGTACCTGCCCTATGTCTCTCTAGTACCTGCCCTATGTCTCTCTAGTACCTGCCCTATGTCTCTCTAGTACCTGCCCTATGTCTCACTATAGTATAATCCAGTAATAACATCACTGACACTCTTGCCTAGTACCTGCCCTATGTCTCTCTAGTACCTGCTCTATGTCTCACTAGTACCTGCCCTATGTCTCTCTAGTACCTGCCCTATGTCTCACTATAGTATAATCCAGTAATAACATCACTGACACTCCTGCCTAGTACCTGCCCTATGTCTCTCTAGTACCTGCCCTATGTCTCTCTAGTACCTGCCCTATGTCTCTCTAGTACCTGCCCTATGTCTCACTATAGTATAATCCAGTAATAACATCACTGACACTTCTGCCTAGTACCTGCCCTATGTCTCTCTAGTACCTGCCCTATGTCTCTCTAGTACCTGCTCTATGTCTCTCTAGTACCTGCCCTATGTCTCACTATAGTATAATCCAGTAATAACATCACTGACACTCTTGCCTAGTACCTGCCCTATGTCTCACTAGTACCTGCCCTATGTCTCTCTAGTACCTGCCCTATGTCTCTCTAGTACCTGCCCTATGTCTCTCTAGTACCTGCTCTATGTCTCACTATAGTGACTCATGTCCTGTAATTCTACTTCACTTCTTAGTGAAATCAGGCAGGACAAAGGAACAAAGGTTATACTGCGTAATGTGGTTTCTCCCCCCAGGTGTTCAACAACAGTTTTCTGCTCCAGTTCCAGCCATTCAGCGGGGCGACGGCTGATTGGATAGAGGAGTCTAGCAGAGGGACTTAGGACGAACTTTAGGGAACAGCTGTATGACCAAAGAAAGAGAAAGTAAACATTGAGTTCAGAACAGAAAACGAACAATTATTTGTTGGCGCTGGACTAATGAAAATTGAGTTTTGAACAGAAACTAACAGTTCTGTTTTAGTACTGGGCTAGAACAAATATGTGCGACCCTGTGGGATCTCAGGACCAGGAAGCTGCCTTGCCATCAAGTAAATAGATTTTTTTTAATTCAGGACATGTGAAAGTCCTCCTGGAATTTGTTCCTGAAGGGGAACAGTCAGACCTTTACTGAATGATAAGGGAGGAGACGACTAATCAAATTAATCGCAGCGTATTGTTTCTTACCCCAAAGTAGTTGTTAGGTATGAATCCCTCTCGGCCACAAAGTGATGCCCACCACCAATCTACCCCGTCTGGCTTCTGGAGGATGGTCACCATGTCCCCCTCTCTGAAGCCCAGCTCGTCTGCCTCCTGGGCAGGGTACTCCCACAGGGCATACAGCACCCCGCTGTTCTCCACACCCATCGCCTCCTCCACACCTGACAACACACACACACACACACACACACACACACACACACACACACACACCGACCAACGATTTTCTAACACTTTCAGAAAAGGTTTTGACACAGAGTGCAAATAGTTATGGATAAAGTGGCCTGTGTGGTTAGCGCGCTGACCCCGGCAGTCATGTAAGCCAGAGGCATCATGGGTTAGAGTCCAGACCACTGCTCTTCGACTCGATGTCCTCTTATCTTTCCCTGTGGTCCTCGACTGTTTCTGTTCAATAACAACGTGGGACTGCCCCACTCCTAAAAAAAAATAGTTATGGAGAAAGAGGGCACCCTTGTCTAGTTTCCTCCTACCCCTGAGGAAGCTTTCACACTCCTCGAAGCCCATAGCGTACGGGTCACACTTCTGAGAGGCTGGTGGCCCCATCACTCTCCGTCACCCGCCATGACAGCGTGCTCCGTTCCTCACCAGGAACTGGACAGAGAGGAAGGTCGTTACAGGAAGCTGCACAGTGGAGGGGGGTCCTGGTACAGAACAACAACAACACTATGTGAACAAAAACTACACATAAACAAAACTACAACCCGATTTGACTAAACACAACGCATAATGACACAATATGACCCAAAACAGGGACAGCAACAGAGGGGAGGGGGACAGTAAAGGAAAATAGGACAATGAAAGAGCCCGTTATAAGGGAGGGGAAGTATTCGGGACTAGAATGAATTTTAATATATATATTTTTTTTTAAATGTAACCCTTATTTTACCAGGTAAGTTGTAATTTACAGCAACGACCTGGGGAATAGTTACTGGGGAGAGGAGAGGGGGATGAATGAGCCAATTGGAAGCTGGGGATGATTAGGAGGCTGTGATGGTCTGAGGGCCAGATTGGGAATTTATCCAGGACACCGGGGTTAACACCCCTACTCTTACGATAAGTACCATGGGATCTTTAATGACCACAGAGAGTCAGGACACCCGTTTAACATCCCATCCGAAAGACAGCACCCTACACAGGGCAATGTCAGAAGCAAGCCAGCAGTGGATGCAGGGCGGCATGCTGCTGGCCATAAGGAATAATGGCATTATTATGTAGACGAAGGAAGCTACAGGACATAAGTCAGTTAAAAGGGAAAACGATAATGAAGTTACCATCCGTGGCTGTCCGGGGCGGAGACGTTGGCTCCTATACGAACCAGGAAGTCCACCACGTTGTAGTGACCTCCACAGATGGCGTTATGGAGGGCTGTGATACCCTCGTCATTCGGCTGGCTCGGGTCACTCATCTACAGGTCAAAGACCACGCAGGGGTGAACCTCATGCTTGCTGTCAACACACACTGAATGCTTTATTTGGATCCACAACAGACCCTACCTCCTGCACCCACCCCCCTTACCTCCTGCACCCCAACCACCCTACCCTCCTGCACCCAACCCCCTTACCTCCTGCACCACCCTCCTCCTTACCCCTGCAACCCATCTCCTTACCTCCTGCACCCATCCTCCTC